>NC_134362.1:213814828-213837328 GCF_048569485.1 Anomaloglossus baeobatrachus
TGTGGGGGGGGTGATGGGGGGTGCATTGTATTGTGTGTGTGTGTGTGTGTAGGGGGTGATGGGGGGGTGCATTGTATTGTGTGCGTGGCAAGATGGTAATGGGGGGTGCATGGTATTTGTGTGTGTGTGTGGGGGGGGGGTGATGCGGGGTGCATTTTGTGTGTGTAGGGGGTGATGGGGGGGTGCATTGTGTGTGTGTGTGTAGGGAGTAATTGGGGTGCATTGTATTGTGGGTGTGTGTGTAGGGGGTGATGGGGGGTGCATTGTGTTTGTGTGTGTGTAGCGGGTGATGGGGGGATATATTGTGTGTGTGTGTGTGTGTGGGGTAATGTAGCGTGTATTTTGTGTGTGTGTGTGTGTGTGTGTGGGTAATGGGGTGCATTGTAGTGTGTGTAGGGGGTGATGGGGGGTGCATTGTATTGTGTGTGTGTGTTTGTGTGTGGGGGGGGTGATGGGGGGTGCATTGTATTGTGTGTGTGTGTGTGTGCGTGTGCAGAGGGTGATGGGGGGGTGCATTGTATTGTGTGTGTGTGTGTGTGTGTGTAGGGGGTGATGGGGGGGTGCATTGTATTTGTGTGTGTGTAGCGGGTGATGGGGGGATATATTGTGTGTGTGTGTGTGTGGGGGGTAATGTAGCGTGTATTTTGTGTGTGTGTGTGTGTGTGTGGGTAATGGGGTGCATTGTAGTGTGTGTAGGGGTGATGGGGGGTGCATTGTATTTGTGTGTGTGTGTGTATCGGGTGATGGGGGGATATATTGTGTGTGTGTGTGTGGGGGGGGCAATGTAGCGTGTATTTTGTGTGTGTGTGTGTGTGGGTAATGGGGTGCATTGTAGTGTGTGTAGGGGGTGATGGGGGGTGCATTGTATTGTGTGTGTGTTTCTGTGTGGGGGGGTGATGGGGGGTGCATTGTATTGTGTGTGTGTGTGTGTAGGGGGTGATGGGGGGTGCATTGTATTGTGTGTGTGTGTGGGGGGGGGAGATGGGGGGTGCATTGTATTGTATTGTGCGTGTGTGTGTGTGGGGGGGGTGATGGGGGGTGCATTGTATTGTGTGTGTGTGTGTGTGTGTGTGTGTGTAGGGGGTGATGGGGGGTGCATTGTATTGTGTGTGTGTGTGGGGGGGGGTGATGGGGGGTGCATTGTATTGTGTGTGTGTGTGTGTGTGTAGGGGGTGATGGGGGGTGCATTGTATTGTGTGTGTGGGGGGGTGATGGGGGGTGCATTGTATTGTGTGTGTGTAGGGGGTGATGGGGGGTGCATTGTATTGTGTGTGTGTGTGTGTGTGTGTAGGGGGTGATGGGGGGGTGCATTGTATTGTGTGTGTGTGTGTGTGTAGGGGGTGATAGGGGGTGCATTGTATTGTGTGTGTGTGTGTGTGTGTGTGTGTAGGGGGTGATGGGGGGGTGCATTGTATTGTGTGCGTGGCAAGATTGTAATGGGGGGTGCATGGTATTTGTGGGGGGGGGTGATGCGGGGTGCATTTTGTGTGTGTAGGGGTGATGGGGGGGTGCATTGTGTGTGTGTAGGGAGTAATGGGGGTGCATTGTATTGTGGGTGTGTGTGTAGGGGGTGATGGGGGGTGCATTGTATTTGTGTGTGTGTAGCGGGTGATGGGGGGATATATTGTGTGTGTGTGTGGGGGGGAGGTAATGTAGCGTGTATTTTGTGTGTGTGTGTGTGTGGGTAATGGGGTGCATTGTAGTGTGTGGGGGGGGTGATGGGGGGTGCATTGTATTGTGTGTGTGTGTGTGTGTGTGTAGGGGGTGATGGGGGGGTGCATTGTATTGTGTGTGTGTGTGTGGGGGGGGGGTGATGGGGGGTGCATTGTATTGTGTGTGTGTGTGTGTGTAGGGGGTGATGGAGGGTGCATTGTATTGTGTGTGTGTGTGGGGGGGGGGTGATGGGGGGGGTGCATTGTATTGTGTGTGTGTAGAAGGTGATGGGGGGTGCATTGTATTGTGTGTGTGTGTGTGTGTGTGTAGGGGGTGATGGGGGGTGCATTGTATTGTGTGTATGTAGGGGGTGATGGGGGGGTGCATTGTATTGTGTGTGTGTGTGTAGGGGGTGATGGGGGGTGCATTGTATTGTGTGTGTGTGTGTGTGTGTGTGTGTGTGTAGGGGGTGATGGGGGGGGTGCATTGTATTGTGTGTGTGTGTGTGTAGGGGGTGATGGGGGGTGCATTGTATTGTGTGTGTGTGTGTGTGTGTGTAGGGGGTGATGGGGGGGTGCATTGTATTGTGTGTGTGTGGGGGAGGGTGATGGGGGGGTGCATTGTATTGTGTGTGTGTAGAGGGTGATGGGGTGCATTGTATTGTGTGTGTGTGTGTGTGTGTGTGTGTGTGTAGAGGGTGATGGGGGGGTGCATTGTATTGTGTGTGTGTGTGTGTAGAGGGTGATGGGGGGGTGCATTGTATTGTGTGTGTGTGTGTGTGTGTGTGTAGAGGGTGATGGGGGGGTGCATTGTATTGTGTGTGTGTGTGTGTAGGGGGTGATGGGGGGTGCATTTTATTGTGTGTGTGTGCGTGTGTGTGTAGGGGGTGATGGGGGGGTGCATTGTATTGTGTGTGTGTTTGGAGGGAATGATGGGGGATGCATTGTATTGTGTGCATGGGGAAATGGTAATGGGAGGTGCATGGTATTTGTGTGTGTGTATGTAGAGGGTGATGGGGGGATGTATTGTGTGTGGGGGGGGGGGTGATGGGGGGTGCATTGTATTGTGTGTGTAGGGGGTGATGGGGGGTGCATTGGATTGTGTGCGTGGCAAGATGATAATGGGGGGTGCATGGTATTTGTGTGTGTGTGTGGGGGGGGGGTGGTGCGGGGTGCATTGTGTGTGTGTAGGGGGTGATGGGGGGTGCATTGTATGTGTGTGTGTGTAGGGAGTAATGGGGGTGCATTGTGGGTGTGTGTGTGTAGGGAGTAATTGGGGTGCATTGTATTGTGGGTGTGTGTAGGGGGTGATGGGGGGTGCATTGTATTTGTGTGTGTGTGTAGCGGGTGATGGGGGGATATATTGTGTGTGTGTGTGTGTGTGTGTGTGGGTAATGGGGTGCATTGTAGTGTGTGTGTAGGGGGTGATGGGGGGTGCATTGTATTGTGTGTGTGTGTGTGGGGGGGGTGATGGGGGGGTGCATTGTATTTTGTATGTGTGTGTGTAGGGGGTGATGGGGGGTGCATTGTATTGTGTGTGTGTGTGTGTGTGTGTGTGTGTAGGGGGTGATGGGGGGGGGGTGCATTGTTTTTGTGTGTGTGTGTAGGGGGTGATGGGGGGGTGCATTGTATTGTGTTTGTGTGTGTGTGTGTGGGGGGGTGCATTGTATTTGTGTGTGTGTGTGTGTGTAGGGTGATGGGGGGTGCATTGTATTGTGTGTGTGTGTGATTGTGTGTGTGTGTGTGTGTAGGGGGTGATGGGGGGGTGCATTGTATTGTGTGTGTGTGTGTGTGATGGGGGGGTGCATTTTATTGTGTGTGTGTGTGTAGGGGGTGATGGGGGGTGCATTGTATTGTGTGTGTGTGTTTGGAGGGAATGATGGGGGATGCATTGTATTGTGTGCATGGGGAAATGGTAATGGGAGGTGCATGGTATTTGTGTGTGTGTATGTAGAGGGTGATGGGGGATGTATTGTGTGTGTGTGTGGGGGGGGTGATGGGGGGTGCATTGTATTTGTGTGTGTGTGTAGCGGGTGATGGGGGGATATATTGTGTGTGTGTGTGTGGGTAATGGGGTGCATTGTAGTGTGTGTGTGTGTAGGGGGTGATGGGGGGTGCATTGTATTGTGTGTGTGTGTGTGTGTGTAGAGGGTGATGGGGGGTGCATTGTATTGTGTGTGTGTGTGTAGGGGGTGATGGGGGGGTGCATTGTATTTGTGTGTGTGTGGGGGGGGAGGGGGGGTGATGGGGGGGGTGCATTGTATTGTGTGTGTGTGTGTGTGTGTGTAGGGGGTGATGGTGGGGTGCATTGTAGTGTGTGTGTGTGTGTGTAGGGGGTGATGGGGGGGTGCATTGTATTTGTGTGTGTGTGTGTAGGGGGTGATGGGGGGTGCATTGTATTGTGTTTGTGTGTGTGGGGGGGTGATGGGGGGGTACATTGTATTGTGTGTGTGTGTAGAGGGTGATGGGGGGTGCATTGTATTGTGTGTGTGTGTGTGTGTGTGTGTGTGTGTGTGTGTGTGTGTAGGGGGTGATGGGGGGTGCATTGTATTGTGTGTGTGTGTAGGGGGTGATGGGGGGTGCATTGTATTGTGTGTGTGTTTGGAGGGAATAATGGGGGATGCATTGTATTGTGTGCATGGGGAAATGGTAATGGGAGGTGCATGGTATTTGTGTGTGTGTATGTAGAGGGTGATGGGGGGATGTATTGTGTGTGTGTGTGGGGGGGGTGATGGGGGGTGCATTGTATTGTGTGTGTGTGTGTGTGGGGGGGGGGGTGATGGGGGGTGCATTGTATTGTGTGTGTGTGTGTGGGGGGGGGGTGGTGATGGGGGGGTGCATTGTATTGTGTGTGTGTGTGTGGGGAGGGTGATGGGGGATGTATTGTGTGTGTGTGTGTGGGGGGGGTGATGGGGGGTGCATTGTATTGTGTGTGTGTGTGTGTGTGTGTGTGTGTGTAGGGGGTGATGGGGGGGTGCATTGTATTGTGTGCGTGGCAAGATGGTAATGGGGGGTGCATGGTATTTGTGTGTGTGTGTGGGGGGTGATGCGGGGTGCATTTTGTGTGTGTAGGGGGTGATGGGGGGGTGCATTGTGTGTGTGTGTGTAGGGAGTAATTGGGGTGCATTGTATTGTGGGTGTGTGTGTAGGGGGTGATGGGGGGTGCATTGTATTTGTGTGTGTGTAGCGGGTGATGGGGGGATATATTGTGTGTGTGTGTGGGGGGTAATGTAGCATGTATTTTGTGTGTGTGTGTGTGGGTAATGGGGTGCATTGTAGTGTGTGGGGGGGTGATGGGGGGTGCATTGTATTGTGTGTGTGTGCGTGTGTAGAGGGTGATGGTGGGTGCATTGTATTGTGTGTGTGTGTGTAGGGGGTGATAGGGGGGTGCATTGTATTGTGTGTGTGTGGGGGGGGGGGTGATGGGGGGGTGCATTGTATTGTGTGTGTGTAGGGGGTGATGGGGGGTGCATTGTATTGTGTGTGTGTGTGTGTGTCTGTGTAGGGGGTGATGGGGGTGCATTGTATTGTGTGTGTAGGGGGTGATGGGGGGTGCATTGTATTGTGTGTGTGTGTGTATGTGGGGGGGGTGATGGGGGGGTGCATTGTATTGTTTGTGTGTGTGTGTGGGGGGGGGGGGGTGATGGGGGGGTGCATTGTATTGTGTGTGTGTGTGTGTGTGTGTGTAGGGGGTGATGGGGGGTGCATTGTAGTGTGTGTGTGTGTGTGTGTGGGGGGGGGGTGATGGGGGGGTGCATTGTATTGTGTGTGTGTGTGTGTGTGTGTGTGTGTAGGGGGTGATGGGGGGTGCATTGTAGTGTGTGTGTGTGTGTGTGTGTGTAGGGGGTGATGGGGGGTGCATTGTATTGTGTGTGTGTAGGGGGTGATGGGGGGTGCATTGTATTGTGTGTGTGTGTGTGTAGGGGGTGATGGGGGTGCATTGTATTTTGTGTGTGTGTGTGTGTGTAGGGAGTGATGGGGGGGGGTGCATTGTATTGTGTGTAGAGGGTGATGGGGGTGCATTGTATTTTGTGTGTGTGTGTGTGTGTGTGTGTAGAGGGTGATGGGGGGGTGCATTGTATTGTGTGTGTGTGTAGGTGGTGACGGGGGGGTGCATTGTATTGTGTGTGTGTTTGGAGGGAATGATGGGGGATGCATTGTATTGTGTGCATGGGGAAATGGTAATGGGAGGTGCATGGTATTTGTGTGTGTGTATGTAGAGGGTGATGGGGGGATGTATTGTGTGTGTGTGTGGGGGGGGGTGATGGGGGGTGCATTGTATTGTGTGTGTGTGTGTGTGTGTGTGTGTAGGGGGTGATCGGGGGGTGCATTGTATTGTGTGCGTGGCGAGATGGTAATGGGGGGTGCATGGTATTTGTGTGTATGTGTGTGGGGGGGGTGATGCGGGGTGCATTGTGTGTGTGTAGGGGGTGATGGGGGGTGCATTGTGTGTGTGTGTGTGTGTGTGTGTGTAGGGAGTAATTGGGGTGCATTGTATTGTGGGTGTGTGTGTAGGGGGTGATGGGGGGTGCATTGTATTTGTGTGTATGTGTAGCGGGTGATGGGGGGATATATTGTGTGTGTGTGTGTGTGTGTGTGTGGGGTAATGGAGAGTGTATTTTGTGTGTGTGTGTGTGTGGGTAATGGGGTGCATTGTAGTGTGTGTGTAAGGGGTGATGGGGGGTGCATTGTATTCTGTGTGTGTGTGTGGGGGGGGGGTGATGGGGGGGTGCATTGTATTTTGTGTGTATGTGTGTGTGTGGGGGGGTGATGGGGGGGTGCATTGTATTTTGTGTGTGTGTGTGTGTGTAGGGGGTGATGGGGGGGTGCATTGTATTGTGTGTGTGTGTGTGTGTAGGGGGTGATGGGAGGGTGCATTGTATTTGTGTGTGTGTGTGGGGGGTGATGGGAGGGTGCATTGTATTTGTGTGTGTGTGTAGGGGGTGATGGGGGGGTGCATTGTATTGTGTTTGTGTGTGTGGGGGGGTGCATTGTATTTGTGTGTGTGTGTGTGTGTAGAGGGTGATGGGGGGTGCATTGTATTGTGTGTGTGTGTGATTGTGTGTGTGTAGGGGGTGATGGGGGGTGCATTATATTGTGTGTGTGTGTGTGATGGGGGGTGCATTTTATTGTGTGTGTGTGTGTAGGGGGTGATGGGGGGATGCATTGTATTGTGTGCATGGGGAAATGGTAATGGGAGGTGCATGGTATTTGTGTGTGTGTATTTAGAGGGTGATGGGGGGATGTATTGTGTGTGTGTGTGTGGGGGGGGTGATGGGGGGGTGCATTGTATTGTGTGTGTGTGTGTGTGTAGGGGGTGATGTGGGGGGTGCACTGTATTGTGTGCGTGGCAAGATGGTAATGGGGGGTGCATGGTATTTGTGGGGGGGGGGTGATGCGGGGTGCATTTTGTGTGTGTGCAGGGCACTGCGGCCGATGCCGCTGCCCCTGACTGCTGAGCCCCTCGCTACGTCCCCCATGGTCACCTCTCCCTCCTTCCCATTGTGCAATGCCCCCCGCTGACCCCCCTTCCCTGCTGGGACCTCCTCCAGGGCATATAAACAGCTGCCGGAGTCCCTCCTTCCTCTTACCACATCTGCCCTCAGGGTGAGCATCGCCGATGGACCCCCTGGAAGCAGCGGTAAGAGAATGGAGCGGACGGGAGGGAGCCGAATGGCTTGCCTCCCTTGTGGTCACCAGCTCCCTCCTGCCGGTTCCCAGCAGCGGTGGGCGCAGGTCTTCCAGACCCTCCCGTCCACCGCAGCGTCTAAGCCACACCACAGATTCCAGGCGCAGGGCGGCCCGGTCCAGAAGGTCCGGTCCGCTTTCACCTCCTGCTCCCGGCCCTAGCTCCCGGCCCTAGCCCCTGATCCCCCCCAACATCACGCCGGTCGCCATGGCCACCTCGCGCACCTCCCCCCGCCGGGATGACGCGGCCCCGTGTGACTCCCTGTGGCATACGGAGGTCGCGTCACATCCTGCTATCCATGTTCGCCGCGTCACTTCCTGTGATGCGGCGATCACATGATAACTCGTCACTTCCGGTTTCGGGTCCCGGACCGGAAGTGACGTCAGAATCCTGAAAAGCAACAGAATGCGGTGTTCGGCGCACATATCAGCTGTTTTTAACAGCTGACATGTGTGACTACAAGTTACGGGTGGAATCGCTTCCACCTGCAACTTGTAACCCCTTACATCTCGCTGCCAAAGTCTGGCAGCGAGATGTATATGCGCGGGCATTACTATCACGTACCACCGCCCCGACCGAAAGTCACGTGCGTGATCACATGACTTTCGTTGGTTGCCATGGTAGCACAGGGTCATGTGATGACGCCTGTAGCTACCTTGAGTCACTTGCTCTCAGTGCCGGCATACTTCCGGCATTGAGGGTAAAGCAGTGTATCTGCAGATCTCAGCTGTGTAGCTGAGATCTGCAGATAGTGCAGAGCGATCGAATTGTTGATCCATACATCCCCCTAAAGGGACAAGTTTAAAAAAAAATAAAAATAAATAAAATAAAATAATAAAATAAAAAAAAAATAAAATAAAATAAAAAAAAAAAAATAAATAAATAAATATGTATACATATGTCACAAACCACCGGGGGGGTCACTCAAAAATCCCCCGCGCTGGCTGCCAGTACGTCACAATCGGGGGGTAACAAGTGGGGGTCACCCCTCCTTTATACCTCCCGACCGACAGACAGAGCACGTGACGCGCTCTCTAGCGCCCCTCTTATAGTCAGGCCAATTATGGAATTGCCCGACAATAAGCAAGGAGGCCGCTATACTACTTATGCCGATTATTGAAGGGTCCCCGGTGAGAGTAAGGTATATATTCCCCCGACCTCCGCGGGCGGAATATATAAAATCTCCCCGAATCTCACTGGCCTCCCCACAATAATCCTTGGCACAATTCGCTGCCACCAACCGATTTACGGTAACTATTAGCCGAACACACAGACGTGGGATTCAAGATCGAGATAACAGAACAGCCCAAGATTAATTATATAATTTAATCAGCCTAAAGCACACTAGAACTACAATATATACAATAGGGAATCTACAGAATATACATATGTCAGAGTACAGTTACAATCAAAGCATGGGTTACAAACAGGCATACACAGTTCCAGCAGTTACCTTGTTGCGTCTGGCCACAGGGGGGCGCTGTAGACCAGGTTTCCAGGAACTCCCTCACAGGTCTTTCCCAACCAGGCCCCCGAGCAGAAGAACACTGGAAAATGGCCGAAGTAGGGTTATCAACCTGGGCAGATCCAGGTCCCCTCCTACCTTAGTGACCTCACAGGGAAGCACTGCCACTCCCCCTGCATGGATCAGAATTATCCAGCAAAGGGGATATTGGCCATAACTTTGCCTGGGAGCGTCGTAGGCGGACGCCAATGCTCTCATTGTGACAGTTATGAATTTAGCTACAGAACGAGGGGACTCATGACCTGTCTGCCAGTTCCCCATTGGCTGATATCACGCCTGGGGCATTTCCCAATGTCCTGCTCCCATAAAAAGGGTGTGCCGGCATCGTCTGCATGCGGAGACACCATTTTTATGGTTGCCATATTTATCGGAAATATGGCTTGCGAGATATGAACCATTTTTTACTGGAGTCGTTCTGTCTGGCTATTTCCATAGCCTTGCTAATTAGATAGCAGCTCCTACTACAGGGTGACGGCAGGGAGTCATCCTGTGTCCATTGTTCCCACACCACCTCATCTCCATATCACAGGACATGGCCATGGAGGTGTAAGTGGAACACTGAGAACAAGAAGGGAGGGGCACTGCCAGGGAGTGATGAGGGATTATGACTGGAGTCATAATTCATCTTCATATCCCGGGATTTACCTCACACCTCCCCCCTTTTGAGGGCGCTAGGGGGCAGCACACTCCGGTGTTCCCCCGTGCGCCCGTCCGCGACCTCTCCTTGTCGGGACAGCCCGTCTGCGTTACCGTGGTCACGGCCCCTTTTGTGGCGAATGGTGAAGTTTGTTGCGATGGAGCCTTGCGCTCCAGCAATACATCGCCCATTCGTCCCAGAGACGGTGTGCAACCAGCTGAGGGGATTGTGGTCCGTCTCCACGATGAAGTGGCGCCCGTATAGATAGGGTTGCAGACGCTGCAGGGCCCACACTATGGCCAGGCACTCCTTCTCCATCGTGGAATAGGCAACTTCCCTTGGTAACAGCTTCCTGCTCAGGTACAAGACTGGGTGCTCTTGGCTCGCAGAGTCCACCTGGCTGAGCACCGCACCGAGGCCGAAGTCACTGGCGTCGGTCTGTACTACAAACGGCCGCGTGAAGTCGGCTGCCTGTAGCACGGGCGGGCTGGACAGGGCGTCCTTTAGGGCCCGGAAGGCTGTCTCGCAGTCCATTGTCCAATCGACTGCAGAGGGCAGCTTCTTCTTGGTGAGGTCCGTCAAGGGCTTTGCCAGGCTACTATAGCATGGAACAAACCTCCTATAGTACCCAGCGGTCCCCAAGAAGGACATCACCTGCTTCTTGGTCCTGGGGGTGGGCCAGGATGCGATGGCTTCCACTTTCTCAGGCTCGGGCTTCAGTGTTCTCCCACCTACCCGGTGACCGAGGTACTGGACCTCGCTCATGGCCAGCTGACACTTTCCCGGCTTGATGGTCAAACCTGCCCGGTGGATCCGCCTGAGCACCTGTGCTAGATGCTCTAGGTGGTCCTCCTAGGTGGGACTGAAGACGGCAATGTCATCCAGGTACGCGGCCGCGTACCCTTCAAGTCCCTTGAGCAGGGTGTTGACCATCCGCTGGAAAGTGGCAGGGGCATTCCTCATCCCGAATGGCATCACCGTGGACTCGTACAGTCCAAATGGGGTAATAAAGGCAGAGCGTTCCCTGGCCTTGCGAGTCAGGGGGATCTGCCAATATCCCCGGCTCAGATCCATGATGGTCAGGTACTGAGCCCCGGCCAACTGATCGAGCAGGTCATCGATGCGTGGCATTGGGTACGCATCGGCGACCGTGACCGCATTGAGCCCCCTGTAGTCCACGCAGAACCGAGTGGTTCGGTCCTTCTTAGGGACGAGGACTACAGGCGAGGCCCAAGCGCTGTTGGATGCCTGGATCACCCCCAGCTTCAGCATCTCGTCAATCTCCTGGCGCATGTGTTGCTGCACCTCCAGGGAGACCCGATATGCTGAACGCCGGATCGGGGGATGATCCCCAGTGTCCACGTGATGGACAGCCAAGTCAGTCCTTCCGGGCTGGTTGGTAAACAACCCCCGGAAGGGGAGGAGGGTGGCCCACAGCTGGGACCGTTGGTCTTCCAAGAGCTGGTGGCCAACCTCCACATCCTCAATGGATCCGCCTGCCCTAACCTGGGCTAGCATATCCAAGAGGGTTTCCGCTTCTCCCTCCTCGGGCAGGTTGCACACGGGGAGCGCACATGCCTCCCGCTCATGATGTGCCTTCATCATGTTCATATGGAAGGGCTTCCGCCTTCCACGGGCAGGGTCCAGGGTGACCAGGTACGTCACAGGGTTGAGCTGCTGGTACACGAGGTATGGGCCTTCCCAGGCTGCCTGAAGCTTGTCCTGTGGTACGGGGACCAGTACCCACACCTTTTGACCCACTTGGTAGGTCCTCTCCCAAGCGTTCTGGTCGTACCAACGCTTCTGATCGGCCTGGGCTTGAGCCATATTGTCGTGTACCAGTTGCGTCAAGGCCTGCATTTTGTCCCGGAAGCGCATGACATACTCGATAACCGACACTCCAGGGGTGGCCAAATCCCCTTCCCAAGCCTCTTTCACCAGAGCCAGGGGGCCCCGCACACGTCGCCCGTACAGGAGCTCAAACGGTGAGAATCCTGTTGAGGCCTGTGGAACCTCCCGGTAAGCAAATAACAGGTGTGGGAGATACCGCTCCCAGTCACGCCCATGGGAGTCGACCAACATCTTAAGCATCTGCTTTAAGGTGCCATTGAACCGCTCGCACAGGCCATTAGTCTGTGGATGGTACGGGCTGGCCACCAGATGTCGCACCTGGACTTGCTTACAGAGGGCCTCCATCAGCTGGGACATGAATTGGGTCCCCCGGTCAGTGAGCATTTCCTGGGGAAAACCCACTCGGGAGAAAATCTCCAGCAATGCGGTGGCCACCTTGTCAGCCCGAATGGACGACAAGGCCACTGCTTCTGGGTACCGGGGGCATAGTCCACTACCGTCAGTATGAAGCGTTTCCCGGAGCTGCTGGGGATGGCCAGCGGGCCGACCAGATCCACAGCCACCCTCCTGAAAGGCTCATCGATGATTGGCAGAGATACCAGTGGGGCTTTGGGGCGTGGCCCCGCCTTCCCCACTCTCTGACAGGTTTCACACGAACGGCAGTAGGCAGCCACATCGGCCCCCATTTTTGGCCAGTAGAAATGCTGGTTTAACCTGGCCTTGGTCTTAGCGATCCCTAGGTGTCCGGCCATCGGAATCTCATGTGCGATCCGCAACAACTCCGTCCGGAACGGATAGGGTACCACCAACTGTCGGTCCCTGGGCCACGCCTCCGGTGAACCCTGCTGGACCGTGGCCCGGTACAGCCGTCCTTGGTCCCAGACCACTCGCTCCGGGTCCGAGTCCGAGGGAGGCTGTGCCGCCTGCTCCTTAAGAGCTTTCAGGCTGTCGTCAGCTTCTAACGCTGCCTGAAACCCCTGACTAGATGTGGCCAGAATCGACGAGACTGTCACATCTTCAGTCAGTACCCCGGGACCTGTGTCCTGGCCTCCACCTGACTCGGCTGCCACTTGGTCAGAAGGGGAAGAGCTATCGGACCTCCGGGAGGCCCCTTGGCTTCCAGCACTCCCACTGCGGGTGACAGCGGCCACAGCCGCTGCGACCGTGGGTCGTGCCTGCTCCTCCTCCGTTCCTGACCAAGTCGCCGGTTCAGGCAGACCTACCTGGCTTCCTGACACCCCGGTTGTGGGGGAACCATGCACCGAGATCTTACCTGGGAGCACTTCCGCTCCTGGACCGGCCCCAATCTCACCTGCCTGTTCCCCTCCTGCAGCAACAGAACCCCGCTGTGAAATCTCTGGGGACCCCACATTTGCTGTGGTAGCCCCCACCCCACACACTGGTCCTCCCCCTGCAGCACCCTGCTCTCTGCTTATCCCTGCAGAGGGCAACAGATCCCAGCTCACAGGCTGGTTACTTGTAGAGGCATTGTCACACCTTTCTCTGACCCCCTCCCCTGTCACAGCTGCAGCTGAGTGTGTGTCTATGGTGTCTATGCAAGCAGAAATATCAGAGTTCACTCCCTCCTCCCTTACATCATTCATAGATAACACATTAACATTGTCCGGAGGCATGTCAGTACTGGCTGAAGGTTCAGCCCTTGGTTGGGGCCCAAACTGGGAGGTTATCTGCCCCAAATCTGTCCCAAGTAGCACGTTTGCAGGGATCCGATCAGTTACCCCCACCTCCCTCACCCCTCGCCCTGCGCCCCAGTCCACATAAATGTCAGCAACAGGCAGCGCCGGGTCAGTGCCTCCAATCCCGGAGACAGCGAGGGTTTTTCCAGGGATCAAGTCTTGGGGGGACACCATCTCAGGCCGCACCAGAGTCACCTCCGAGGCGCTGTCTCGCAGTCCTATGGTCACAGACCGGCCGACGGTGACAGGTTGGAAGCTGTCCAGGGACCTACCACCACCCCCACCCACACAATACACCTTGGGCGGCCCTTGGGACGGGGACGGAGCCGGGGCCTTGGGACGCTGAGGGCACATGGCCTTGAAGTGTCCAGGTAGGTTGCACTGGTGGCACCGTCTTGGTTCCGCCACGGGCCTGGAGAGGGGAGTTGAGGGGGACACCCCCTGCAGTCTAGGGGCAGGTGGGGCAGTCGCAGAATTCATCTTACCCCCTCTCCAGGTGCTGCTGGTGGCCGCTCTCCTGGCCTCAGGGGCCCGGTTGTTGGTGTAGTCATCGGCAAGGGCAGCTGTAGCCGTGGACCCCTTTGGCTTCTGGTCTCGGATGAACTGGCGGAGATCCTCAGGGCAGTTCCACAAGAGTTGCTCCGTGATGAACAAGTCCAGGATCTCCGGTCCGGTGGAAAGCTGCAGGCCTTGGGTCCAGTGGTCGGCAGCTCGGGCAAGTGCCCGCCTGTGGTCAGCCCAGGAGTCCTTTGGTCCCTTCTGTAGGCTCCGGAACTTCTTGCGGTAGGACTCCGGGGTGAGGTTGTACTGTTGGATCAGGGCCCGCTTGATGGTGTCGTAGCCCTGATCTGCCTCAGCAGGCAAGTCCCCAAGGACATCCAGGGCCTTACCCCTTAAACGGGGGGTCAGGTATTTGGCCCACTGGTCCTTGTTCAGATGGTGCTGCAAGCAAGTCCGTTCAAAAGCAGTCAGGAAAGAGTCCAAGTCTCCATCCTTCTCCAGCACTGGGAAGTCCTCAACACGGACCTTTGGAAGTTTGGTGTCTCGAAGGTCACATGTGGCTGATGAGGGCCGGAGCTGAGCTAGCTGCAGCTGGTAGTCACGGTCTGCCTGTCGCTCTCGCTCTTCACGCGCTGCCTGCCGCTCTCGCTCCGCAGCCTCACGCTCTGCTTGCCGCTCTGCCCTGCGCTCTGCCAGGAGTTCCTTGTAGCCCTTCTGGTCTCCAGCCTGGAGAAGGGCCATAGCCATTTGAAGAAGGCTATCCGAGCCTCCCAGGCTCGGTGGAATGGCATGTGGTGATCTGCGGCACGCTGCAGAGCTAGGCGATTCACTGTCCCTTTCAGAGCGGAGGGCTGGCATCTGGCTCGTTGAGGAACCTTGGTTGAGCTCCACCTCATCTTGTCCAGCAGTGCCAGGTTGCGCAATGTCCTCGGCAGAACGGTTTTCTGGCGTCGAGCTCCTGGAGGACTCGTGGGCAACCTCCTCATTGCTGTCCACAGCACCGTCCTCCCTCTCTTCGGCTCCTGCCTTAGCATTGGCCAGTTGCATAGCTCTGCTCCTGGTGCCATCAGCCATTCTTGCAGACTTTTGGTCACTGACACAGAACTGACACCTGATGCCTCCACACACCTTACAGTATCTGCACTCTGACACTCTAGTGTTGAGCTAGTCTGAAGACCCCAGCAGCCACAGCTGCTGCAGGCAGTCTTTAGTGTCTGGGAGTATGGGTCTCACACTCACACACACTATTATCTCGATCCCACCGCTATGCCACCAATATGTCACAAACCACCGGGGGGGTCACTCAAAAATCCCCCGCGCTGGCTACCAGTACGTCACAATCGGGGGGTAACAAGTGGGGGTCACCCCTCCTTTATACCTCCCGACCGACAGACAGAGCACGTGACGCGCTCTCTAGCGCCCCTCTTATAGTCAGGCCAATTATGGAATTGCCCGACAATAAGCAAGGAGGCCGCTATACTACTTATGCCGATTATTGAAGGGTCCCCGGTGAGAGTAAGGTATATATTCCCCCGACCTCCGCGGGCGGAATATATAAAATCTCCCCGAATCTCACTGGCCTCCCCACAATAATCCTTGGCACAATTCGCTGCCACCAACCGATTTACGGTAACTATTAGCCGAACACACAGACGTGGGATTCAAGATCGAGATAACAGAACAGCCCAAGATTAATTATATAATTTAATCAGCCTAAAGCACACTAGAACTACAATATATACAATAGGGAATCTACAGAATATACATATGTCAGAGTACAGTTACAATCAAAGCATGGGTTACAAACAGGCATACACAGTTCCAGCAGTTACCTTGTTGCGTCTGGCCACAGGGGGGCGCTGTAGACCAGGTTTCCAGGAACTCCCTCACAGGTCTTTCCCAACCAGGCCCCCGAGCAGAAGAACACTGGAAAATGGCCGAAGTAGGGTTATCAACCTGGGCAGATCCAGGTCCCCTCCTACCTTAGTGACCTCACAGGGAAGCACTGCCACTCCCCCTGCATGGATCAGAATTATCCAGCAAAGGGGATATTGGCCATAACTTTGCCTGGGAGCGTCGTAGGCGGACGCCAATGCTCTCATTGTGACAGTTATGAATTTAGCTACAGAACGAGGGGACTCATGACCTGTCTGCCAGTTCCCCATTGGCTGATATCACGCCTGGGGCATTTCCCAATGTCCTGCTCCCATAAAAAGGGTGTGCCGGCATCGTCTGCATGCGGAGACCCCATTTTTATGGTTGCCATATTTATCGGAAATATGGCTTGCGAGATATGAACCATTTTTTACTGGAGTCGTTCTGTCTGGCTATTTCCATAGCCTTGCTAATTAGATAGCAGCTCCTACTACAGGGTGACGGCAGGGAGTCATCCTGTGTCCATTGTTCCCACACCACCTCATCTCCATATCACAGGACATGGCCATGGAGGTGTAAGTGGAACACTGAGAACAAGAAGGGAGGGGCACT
The DNA here is from genome assembly GCF_048569485.1 of Anomaloglossus baeobatrachus. Classification (NCBI taxonomy): domain Eukaryota; kingdom Metazoa; phylum Chordata; class Amphibia; order Anura; family Aromobatidae; genus Anomaloglossus; species Anomaloglossus baeobatrachus. The sequence continues at coordinate 213,830,868 of NC_134362.1, forward strand.
GCCAGGGAGTGATGAGGGATTATGACTGGAGTCATAATTCATCTTCATATCCCGGGATTTGCCTCACAACATATATACACATATTTGGTATCGCCAAGTTCAGAAAAGCTTGATCTATCAAAATATAAAGTCAATTAAAGAATAATAATGCTATAATGCTAATAATTTTATTCACTTGGGTAGCGCTGTCCACGGCGCTTTGTATGCATTGGCGACGCTGTCCCCATTGGAACTCACAATCTAGAGTCCCTAATCTGATTGTTAAATTTCATAGCAGCAAAAAAAAAAAAAAACACAAACACCCAAAATTACGCTTTTGGTCACCGCGTGTTTTGCGTAACATCCAATAACAGGCGATCAAAAGTAGCATCTGCGCAAAATGGTACCATTAAAAAATGTAAACTCGAGACGCAAAATAAGCAGTCATTGCGCCATAGATCCCAAAATGAGAACGCTACGGGTTTCGGAAAATGGCGCAAAACGTACGCCACTTTTATTGGGCGATCTTGTTAACACCATCAGGAGTAGTTCTGGTTAACCCCGCGTTTGTACAACATCAGGATGTAACGCAGCAGCGCCCGACTTACACAGGGACGTGTTCTACTGCTGTGTATCACAGCTGGGAACTCACCTAACACCAGATACAGTTAAAATAAATAAATAAAAAATTCGCGCAAACGAATACGTCGATATCTGTTCCCTAATATCAGTGGACCAAAAAACAGTCAACAAAGAAAAGAGTCAATTCGCAAAATACTGCAATACCATTTTCAACTCCTATAAAACCCATTGGGGTTCTGCGTGGTGGAAGTAGGACGAAGAATTTAGAAGATGCTTGGCATTCCAACCGTTGGGAAGTTAAGGCCACCGATTCGTGGCTTATGATGGCGCAAAAGTCCCACCAGTCGTTTCCAGGCCCACCAAACTTTTCCTCTCACCACGCTACACCTGGAGCTGCAAATGTCCGTAGACCAGGTCGCTGTTGGCTTTTCAATGAAGGCCATCGCAGGTTTCAAGGACTCCGCAAATACAAGCACGAATGCTCATCGTGCGGAGGCAATCACACCTCCTCCAAATGCGATAAGCAACTAGACAGGCGTCACACTAAAAATGCACCACCAAGTCCCAAAGACTCCAGTGAACGTGCACGTGGTGGAGCCATTGCTAGAACGTTACCCCAATAAGGCTGCGGCCAACGCTATTAGGGACGGTTTCAACCACGGTTTCTTTATCCCCCTTTATGTTCTCCTCAGAACTAACCTTCGCCCCCAACCTCAAATCGGCCCGGGACCTCCCACAGGTCCTGGCGAACAAACTACTGAAGGAAGTGGCGTTAGGCCGACTAGCAGGCCCATTTATAGATTTACCATTCTTAAACCCTCGCGTTTCACCCCTAGGGATAGTGCCTAAGAAAGAAAAGGGTGAATTTTGCCTCATACACTACTTGTCCTTCCCGGCTGGGCGGTCAGTCAATGACGGCATCCCCACAGAGGACTCAGCAGTTTCCTACGCATTTTTGACAAAGCGGTCGCACTGGTGCGAAAAGCAGGGTAAGGAGCACTAATGGCAAAATCGGACATAGCATCTGCTTTTCACCCGCTACTAGTGCACCCCGATTGTCCCACCTGCTAGGGCGCTATTTCAACAAAAAATTCTGTTACCACATGTGAATTACCATGGGTTGCTCCATATCCTGCTCACACTTCGAGCTCTTCAGCTCTTTCCTGGAATGGGTGGTTAAGGACGTGGCAAAGAATAAATTGGTCACCCATTATTTGGATGATTTCTTGTTCGTTTTCCCACACCAACTCTAAAGCATGCTCAACCGCGTTAAAATCTGTCCAGGTCATAGCGGACAAGTTTGGTTTCCGCTGTTGGCCGAAAAAACAGTTGGCCCTGTGACCTGCCTTTTCATTTGAGAATCGAAATAGACTCAATTATCATGATGTTTCGGCTACCACTCGAAAAGGTTGAAAAAACCACATCGCTCATTGACGGGTTCTGCGCGGTTCGTAAGGTAACCCTGGCGCAAATGCAATCTCTATTAGGCTTGCTCGCCTTCGCCTTTAGAGTCATGCCCATGGGAAGGGGCTTTTCCCTGAGGCTCTGCCTGGCCACTAGGAGCATAACTGCCTCCCATCAAAGGATTTGCATCACCAGCGCTCTACGTGAGGAGCTCGGTGTATGGAGGTCCTACATAGCTACTTACAATGGGCGTTCATGTTTCCAGGAACAGGAAGTTTCCAGCGCTGATATATCTATTTTCGGATGCTGCCGGGTCCACCGGATTCGGCCTTTACCTTGGTCCCAATTGGTGCGCTAATCGCTGGCCCAACACATGGCACCTGTCTGGGTGGACAAAAAAAAAAAAAAACTTTACTCGAGCTGTTCCCTATAATAGTAGCTACAAGTCTTTGGGCAGAAAAGTTGGCGAACAATCGGACCCGCTTCAGGACTGACTACATAAGTGTCGTCCACGCCGTTAACCACCTCGCATCTTCCTCACCACCGGTGATCAGCTTGCTACGATACTTAGTTCTTAAGTGCCTTGAACATAATATCTGGGTCAGGGCCATCCACATACCGGGGATTGATAATACTATCGCTGATGCCTTATTGCATTTGATTTTCAGAAGTTTCGAGCATTGCACCCAGAATCTGACAACAATGGCCAAAAGTGTCCACAGTCCCTCTGGACGGTCCCTGTGGACAGTTGATTCCGCTGGTTAAGGCATCCCATCAACGTGGCATTTGTATGGTAAGGCTGGGGACGAATGATTTCAATATAGTTCAACCGCTGCCTAGCCAGGTGTCCGCGGTTTTTCTTAGCAATTCCGTTGCTCGAGACATAACGCATCTACATACCAGTGGCTTGCCGGGCACAGTAGCGTAGTTGCGGGTTGCAGGAATAGCCTCTCACTTTCAGGTTCGTGGATGGACCGATGTCACCAAGGCCTTTCTGTTCAAACAGGCCGTTAAAGGCTGAAAGCGCTGGTGCACGGAGAACAGGAAGGCCAATTCATTCGCCATCCTTTCCGGCATAATAAACCAGCTAGGTGACGTTTGCACCAATGACAGCGAGGTCCTCTTGTTCTCGGCCGCCTTCTCGCTAGCATTCTTCGGAGCTTTGATGGTCAGCGAATTAGTTAGCAGGTCCCTAGGTCGCACCGGTGGTCTGTTACGCGACAATGTTATAGTTTGCAATGGTGGAGTACGGGTTCGCATAAGGCGCTCCAAAACAGATCAGCTCGGTAGAGGAGTTTGGTTCCCTATTTTCCCGTTTTCAGGTATCCTATGTCCCATCCTTACCTTGCAGCGACACTTAGAGTCTTGGGTTCCCAACAAATTCTTCTTGGAGCACGCAGAGTGATCCCGCTCATGGCGACACAACTTTCGGCATTGCTCAAAATGTCTATTTCCTACCTGGACCTACAACCAGGAGATTATGGCATGCACTCCTTCCGCATCGACACGACAACCGAGGCAGCAAGGGCCAGCTTCATACCTATCCGTGCAGTCCTGTAGTTCCCTGCCACCAGTTGTCCACTGTTTGGCACGTTTATATATTACACAAAAAAAAAAAAAAAATTGTTAACCGAAATGATATACATATATTTATTTATCTAAGCACCTTCAAACCTAAAGAAACATTAATACAATGATGTTTACTGACACGATGATGGAAAATGTTTTGCATACAAGAGAAGTAACCGTTTTTCTTTTAGATCTGTCGAGACCTAGCATCTGGATCCTAGGTCACTCACACATATTCTGGGCAGCACGGCGGACTGAGTCGAGACCGGGTGGAAGCGTGCTGGGAGTTTGTGACCTCAAGTTTCACTGGAGAAGAGTTCGGGGCCTGGCCTGGGCCCAGGTCCTGCCCGTGGTAGTGAGCATATCCAGAGTAGCCACTGGCCTACTGGTGCTGGTCATTCACGGGTGGAAATGACCTAGTAAATGTGAGGATCCAGGATCTGCTTGCGGTCATGCAAGTGGTCCTAGATAAGTTCAGCAGCTTCTTTCCTAGATAAGTTCAGCAGCTTCTTTCCTAGATAAGTTCAGCAGCTTCTTTCCTAGATAAGTTCAGCAGCTTCTTTCCTAGATAAGTTCAGCAGCTTCTTTAGCAACGTAGTGGGGGTACGGTCCAGTATATTACCGAGATTGAGTTGTACAGGGGCAAGGAACATAGCAGCTGTGGAAAGGTCAAGGCAACAAGTTAATATGCAGATCGCCAAATTTATAGCGTCAGGAAGAGGGATAGTGCCTGGACACGAGATGCTGGAATCAGAGGTCAGCCGTTTGGTGCTAGAGGATGGTTTTAGCCTTAATGATATAGGCCTAGACAATTTCCTGTCGGACAGTAAGGACGGGGTTGAGCGGGCCATAAGGGCCCTGTGTGGGGGTCGCAGCTCAGGCTTGGGCCTTCGCCACTCCGTGGCCGGTGGAAGAGGGATTTGGTGAGAGCCAACCTGCCACGGACGGCCGTAGGCATCGGGCCTCCTCCCTCAGGTTTAAGGCGGATTTGTGCCTGTGGTTAAAGCTGTGGCCAAAATAACAAGCAACCCCCTTTTATATCAACATTGAATGGTGTTACGTGGATACCTTCAATAAAGTACAAAAGAAAGATATTCCATGTGTGGTCTCATTCATTGCGCGGTGGGGAGGGGGAACCGGTTGGTGGGTCTCGGCAGTCTGCAGGGCACTGCGGCCGATGCCGCTGCCCCTGACTGCTGAGCCCCTCGCTACGTCCCCCATGGTCACCTCTCCCTCCTTCCCATTGTGCAATGCCCCCCGCTGACCCCCCTTCCCTGCTGGGACCTCCTCCAGGGCATATAAACAGCTGCCGGAGTCCCTCCTTCCTCTTACCACATCTGCCCTCAGGGTGAGCATCGCCCGCCCTCCCTCCCTTAAGAAGGTTCTGTTACAAGTTCGGAAGTCAAAGCTGGTGGAAGAGGGATTTGGAGAACCTACCTGCCACGGACGGCCGTAGGCATCGGGCCTCCTCCCTCAGGTTTAAGGCGGTTTTGTGCCTACGGAAAAAGGTTATGGTTCAATTTCAAAGTCACAGCCGGTGGAAGAGGGATTTGGTGAGAGCCAACCTGCCACGGACGGCCGTAGGCATCGGGCCTCCTCCCTCAGGTTTAAGGCGGATTTGTGCCTGTGGTTAAAGCTGTGGCCAAAATAACAAGCAACCCCCTTTTATATCAACATTGAATGGTGTTACGTGGGTACCTTCAATAAAGTACAAAAGAAAGATATTCCATGTGTGGTCTCATTCATTGCGCGGTGGGGAGGGGGAACCGGTTGGTGGGTCGCGGCAGTCTAGGGGTGATGGGGGTGCATTGTGTGTGTGTGTGTGTGTGTGTGGGGAGTAATTGGGGTGCATTGTATTGTGGGTTTGTGTGTAGGGGGTGATGGGGGGTGCATTGTATTTGTGTGTGTGTAGCGGGTGATGGGGGGATATATTGTGTGTGTGTGGGGGGTAATGTAGCGTGTATTTTGTGTGTGTGTGTGTGGGTAATGGGGTGCATTGTAGTGTGTGTAGGGGTTGATGGGGGGTGCATTGTATTGTGTGTGTGTGTGTGTGTGTAGGGGGTGATGGGGGGTGCATTGTATTGTGTGTGTGTGTGGGGGGGGGGGTGATGGGGGGGTGCATTGTATTGTGTGTGTGTGTGTGTGTAGAGGGTGATGGGGGGGTGCATTGTATTGTGTGTGTGTGTGTAGGGGGTGATGGGGGGTGCATTGTATTGTGTGTGTGTGTGTGTAGGGGGTGATGTGGGGTGCATTGTATTGTGTGTGTGTGTGTGGGGGGGGTGATGGGGGGGTGCATTGTATTGTGTGTGTGTAGGGGGTGATGGGGGGGTGCATTGTATTGTGTGTGTGTGTGTGTGTGTGTGTGGGGGGGGTGATGGGGGGGGTGCATTGTATTTGTGTGTGTAGGGGGTGATGGGGGGGTGCATTGTATTGTGTTTGTGTGTGTGGGGGGGTGATGGGGGGGGTGCATTGTATTGTGTGTGTGTGTGTAGAGGGTGATGGGGGGTGCATTGTATTGTGTGTGTGTGTGTGTAGGGGGTGATGGGGGGTGCATTGTATTGTGTGTGTGTGTGGGGGGGGGGTGGGGGGGTGCATTGTATTGTGTGTGTGTGTGTGTGTGTAGGGGGTGATGGGGGGGTGCATTGTATTGTGTGTGTGTGTGTGGGGGGGGGGTGATGGGGGGGTGCATTGTATTTGTGTGTGTGTGTGTAGGGGGTGATGGGGGGTGCATTGTATTGTGTTTGTGTGTGTGGGGGGGTGATGGGGGGGTGCATTGTATTGTGTGTGTGTGTAGGGGGTGATGGGGGGTGCATTGTATTGTGTGTGTGTGTGTGTGTGATGGGGGGTGAATTTTATTGTGTGTGTGTGTGTAGGGGGTGATGGGGGGGTGCATTGTATTGTGTGTGTGTTTGGAGGGAATGATGGGG
>NC_134362.1:213839828-213917262 GCF_048569485.1 Anomaloglossus baeobatrachus
ATGGGGGGTGCATGGTATTTGTGTGTGTATGTGTATGTAGAGGGTGATGGGGGAATGTATTGTGTGTGTGTGTGTGTAGGGGGTGATGGGGGGTGCATTGTATTGTGTGTGTGTGTGTGTGTGTGTGTGTGTGTGTGTGTTTGGAGGGAATGATGGGGGGTGCATTGTATTGTGTGCGTGGGGAAATGGTAATGGGGGGTGCATGGTATTTGTGTGTGTGTATGTGTATGTATCTGTAGAGGGTGATGGGGGGATGTATTGTGTCTGTGGGTGTGGGGGTGGGGGTGGAGAGGGGCGCGGAGTCATTAATCGAGCTATAATTACATTTAATTCTCTTAAAATTTTCGTTTCATTCACCTTTTCCGTTCTAATATTTTACAATGTGAACGACCATGGCTTGCCCCCCTCTAGTTTTGATCCTGGTACGCCCATGCACAGGCCTGAGTGGGCCCCGGCCCCCAGCCTTTCAATCGTAAACTTCAGTGATCGTACAAGTTCTGTATGATCACTGAAGTTTTCGCAGTTGCAGGACCTTTAGTGACATCACATGTGTCATGTGACTCACCAAAGGTCCTAGCGGTGCACTGCGGGAGTCGCCAGGCCTGCACCGACCGTGCCGGTATTCAGATGTATGCGCGTCTTTCAGGCGCGCAATACATTTGTACAGTGCGGCCGGTGACAGGAGGCAGAGCAGCTCTGCTCAGCCCCGCAACGTACCGTCATTGCCGGGGCTGCAGAGGAGCGCGCCTCAGTCCTGCACCGACATCATCATCACCGGGGCCGCAGCTGCAGGGATGAAGAGGAGGACGCGCAGGCACAGGTAAGCGCTCCAGAGGAGCCGAAGATGTACTTTTATATGAGGGGCTGCGGGTGGGGGAGGAGCAGTGTTATTTTACAAGTGGCATTAAGAAGCAGTGGGGGACTTTATGGAGCATATTATGTGTCAGTGGGGGACATAATAGGGCAGTGGGGGACATTATAGGGCAGTGGGGGACATAATAGGGCAGTGGGGGACATAATAGGGCAGTGGGGGACATAATAGGGCAGTGGGGACATAATAGGGCAGTGGGGACATAATAGGGCAGTGGGGGACATAATAGGGCAGTGGGGGACATAATAGGGCAGTGGGGGACATTATAGGGCAGTGGGGGACATTATAGGGCACTGGAGGACATTATAGGGCAGTGGGGGACATTATAGGGCAGTGGGGGACATTATAGGGCAGTGGGGGACATTATAGGGCAGTGGGGACATTATAGGGAAGTGGGGACATAATAGGGCAGTGGGGGACATAATAGGGCAGTGGGGGACATAATAGGGCAGTGGGGGACATAATTGGGCAGTGGGGGACATTATAGGGCAGTGGGGGACATTATAGGGCAGTGGGGGACATTATAGGGCACTGGAGGACATTATAGGGCAGTGGGGGACATTATAGGGCAGTGGGGGACATTATAGGGCAGTGGGGGACATTATAGGGCAGTGGTGGACATTATAGAGCAGTGGGGGACATTATAGAGCAGTGGGGAACATAATATGGCAGTGGGAAACATAATATGGCAGTGGGGAACATTATAGGGCAGTGGGGGACATAATAGGGCAGTGGGGGACATAATAGGGCAGTGGGGGACATAATAGGGCAGTGGGGGACATAATAGGGCAGTGGGGGACATAATTGGGCAGTGGGGGACATTATAGGGCAGTGGGGGACATTATAGGGCAGTGGGGGACATTATAGGGCACTGGAGGACATTATAGGGCAGTGGGGGACATTATAGGGCAGTGGGGGACATTATAGGGCAGTGGGGGACATTATAGGGCAGTGGTGGACATTATAGAGCAGTGGGGGACATTATAGAGCAGTGGGGAACATAATATGGCAGTGGGGAACATAATATGGCAGTGGGGAACATTATAGGGCAGTGGGGGACATAATAGGGCAGTGGGGGACATAATAGGGCAGTGGGGGACATAATAGGGCAGTGGGGGACATAATAGGGCAGTGGGGGACATAATAGGGCAGTGGGGGACATTATAGGGCAGTGGGGGACATTATAAGGCAGTGGGGGACATTATAGGGCAGTGGGGGATGCTATAGGGCAGTGGGGGATGCTATAGGGCAGTGGGGGATGCTATAGGGCAGTGGGGGATACTATAGGGCAGTGGGGGACACTATAGAGCAGTGGGGAACATAATAGGGCAGTGGGGAAAATAATAGGGCAGTGGGGGACATTATAGGGCAGTGGGGGACATTATAAGGCAGCGGGGGACATTATAGGGCAGTGGAAGGACATTATAGGGTAATGGGGGCCATTATGAAGCAAATTGGGGCATTATAGGTCAGTGGGGGACGTTATGAAAGAAATTGGAACATTATAGGGCAATGGGGGACATTATGAGGCATCAAAGATTTTGGAAGGCAGGAGGAGGGGGGATTTATACAGGGATGTAGTTGGGGGAGATATTATAGAAAGGGCAATTTTTGGGGGGACATTTTGGAAAGGGGCACTTTGTGGGGCTATTTTGGAGAGGAGCAGTGTGGGGGGATATTTTGTGCAGGAAGCAATTAACAACCCCTTCTGATTCCACTTGTTTCCCCAGACATTATTATATAAAAGGGGCCAGGATGAGGGACATAATTACTATATGGGGCCAGAATGAGGGACATAATTACTATATGGGGCCAGAATGAGGGACATACATGACTGGTTTATGGTGGCACTTGGGGCATAATTACTGTAGGGGCAAATTAGGGGACATTATTACTGATGAAATATAAGTTAATTTTGAGGATACTGTCTGCAATGGGGGAAAAAGAGTCTGACGTGGTGTAGAAATTGGGGAAATAGTGAGGAATGTGCTCTGGGAGTGATTGGCTATAGGTGACTGTTATTTTCTGCAAAGTCGCATCATAGCAGGAAGAAGTGATGACGGTCAGCGCCGGATGAAGAGAAAAAGCGAAGATGAATAAAGTCAGCTAGAGACGTCACTGGTAGGTCAGTCACGGTATTTCTCCCTTGTATGTGGTTGTATTCGGTCACTATGTGGTCTGATTATGGTGTGGCGGTATTACTTTTTTGTATGTAGTTATAGTCGGCCATTATGTGGTGTGGTTATAGTGTTGCGGTATTTCTCCCTTGTATGTGGTGATATTCGGTTACTGTGTGGTCTAATTATGATGTGGTGGTATTACTCTCTGGTATGTGGTTGCTTTTGATCACTATGTGTTGGTAGTATGTTATCTGGTCATAGTGTCACGGTATTTCTTCCTTGTATGTGGTATTATTCGGTCACTTTGTGGTCTGGTCACGGTGTGGTGGTATTTCTCCCTTGTATGTGGCTGTATTTGTTCACTGTTTGGTGGTAATATGTGGTCTGGTCACGGTGTGGTGATATTTATCCCTTGTATGTGGTTGTATTTGGTCACTATATGGTGGTAATATGTTGTCTGGTCGCGGTGTGGCGGTATTTCCCCCTTGTATATGGTATTATTGGTTTTGGTATAGTGGATTGTGTTGTGTATGGAGGTTACTTTTTCTCTCTATAAGGGAGAGATTATTTCCAGTAGAAATTAAATACTTAAACATTTAACCCCTCCCCTCCCTGTCCTGCGACTATTAAACTGCAGTAAATATGCACTTACAGAGATTCTCCAGTGAAAACAAGTAATCACCTTTACTAAGGCCACGTTCACACACTGAGTATTCAGTGAGTTTTTTACCTCAGTATTTGAAGCCAAAACCAGGAGCAGTAAAATCAGAGAAAAAGTGTGTGAACGTGGCCTAAAGATAAGTGATAACTTATTCATCTGTGTGGACCGATTGCTGGGACCTGCACCGATCGTGCAACTTTTATCCCCCATTACACTGGAGATTGTGTCCGACTCGACCCCTGATCCATTCATTCCCTCAGTGGCTGTGAGCGCTGCGCTTGTTATTATCTGGCTGCTCCACAGAGGATGAATGGAGCTGCGGTCACACATCCCACCCCACAGAGGATGAATGGAGCTGCTGTTACACACCCCACCCCACAGAGGATGAATGGAGCTGCGGTCACACACCCCACGCCACAGAGGATGAATGGAGCTGCGGTCACACATCCCACGCCACAGAGGATGAATGGAGCTGCGGTCACACATCCCACCCCACAGAGGATGAATGGAGCTGCGGTCACACATCCCACCCCACAGAGGATGAATGGAGCTGCGGTCACACATCCCACCCCACAGAGGATGAATGGAGCTGCTGTTACACACCCCACCCCACAGAGGATGAATGGAGCTGCGGTCACACACCCCACGCCACAGAGGATGAATGGAGCTGCGGTCACACATCCCACGCCACAGAGGATGAATGGAGCTGCGGTCACACATCCCACCCCACAGAGGATGAATGGAGCTGCGGTCACACATCCCACCCCACAGAGGATGAATGGAGCTGCGGTCACACATCCCACCCCACAGAGGATGAATGGAGCTGCGGTCACACACCCCACCCCACAGAGGATGAATGGAGCTGCGGTCACACACCCCACGCCACAGAGGATGAATGGAGCTGCGGTCACACACCCCACGCCACAGAGGATGAATGGAGCTGCGGTCACACACCCCACGCCACAGAGGATGAATGGAGCTGCGGTCACACATCCCACCCCACAGAGGATGAATGGAGCTGCGGTCACACATCCATACCCCACAGGGGATGAATGGAGCTGCTGTCACACATCCCACCCCACAGAGGATGAATGGAGCTGCTGTTACACACCCCACACCACAGAGGATGAATGGAGCTGCGGTCACACACCCCACGCCACAGAGGATGAATGGAGCTGCGGTCACACATCCCACCCCACAGAGGATGAATGGAGCTGCGGTCACACATCCATACCCCACAGGGGATGAATGGAGCTGCTGTCACACATCCCACCCCACAGAGGATGAATGGAGCTGCTGTCACACATCCCACCCCACAGAGGATGAATGGAGCTGCTGTCACACACCCCACGCCACAGAGGATGAATGGAGCTGCGGTCACACATCCCACCCCACAGAGGATGAATGGAGCTGCGGTCACACATCCATACCCCACAGGGGATGAATGGAGCTGCTGTCACACATCCCACCCCACAGAGGATGAATGGAGCTGCTGTCACACATCCCACCCCACAGAGGATGAATGGAGCTGCTGTCACACACCCCACCCCACAGAGGATGAATGGAGCTGCGGTCACACATCCCACCCCACAGAGGATGAATGGAGCTGCGGGCACACATCCCACCCCACAGAGGATGAATGGAGCTGCGGTCACACATCCCACCCCACAGAGGATGAATGGAGCTGCGGTCACACACTCCATCTGCTGCTGCAAAAAGTTCCCCAATCTTCCAATCGGTGCGGTTTCCACTGGTCTGCTTCCACTGATCAATAAGGTATCACCAACCTACCCTGTGGATCGGTGATAACTTGTTTTCACCAAAGACCCCATTACTGCAAACGACTATAATTGTACATCCCAGATATGGTGCACAATATAGATGTGCAGGAGCCGCCTGTGTATACAGTCAAAGCAACACAATAACGGGGATAACGCTGTTAACGGTGTTTATATTTAGCTGTAGGGTGGGCCCCTGGAGTCAATTCTCCTGGTGGGCCCCAGACAGCCCAGTCCGCCCCTGACTCTCTTAGTTGTATACTACCAATATAACAATTCATAGTTCATAGTGATATTCATATGGAAAGTAATGGACTATAATAAAGGACAAATCGCTTATAAATATGATAGACAAGAACAAAAAAATACGATCAAACGTCCTTAGATGCAATACACATACGGTAAGTTTTTATTAGATCAGATAAAAGAGAAAAAAACACCACTGTGAGATATAAAAACAATACAAAAGTACTACCAAGACCTACCAACATATAGATTTATATCTACCATTAATATGTAAATATTTTTTATTAATAGCAGGTGTTATAGTTAGCAAAAAAAACATAATTAATAAAGGATTATTACTAGATGACACTGAGGTTCGATGAATTTACTGCCATGAAGGACCTGCATTTATTTGCCTGTCCTTAATTTTTAAGAAATATTTCTTTAATGAGATTTTATATTCTCTTTTTCCATCAGAAAAAGAACAACTGGCCTTGAAAATCTTACAAGAATTATCAATCGAGCACTCATCTGGGGACATAGGTAAGGTTCCAGCATGCATTGCGCCTAAATCCAAAAAATTTCCACCCTTCTCGACATCCAGTAATGTGGACTTATTTGTTCAAGTAGTGTCTAGGGAATTCCATAATATTTTGAAAAACATGCCTAAAGACAATCTAGCTAATAATGAACGTCAACGGTTACGAGAGTTGCAAGAGTTACCCGGAGTGGTTACTAAACCTGCGATAAAGGTGGTAACGTTGTCCTCTGGCCCACCCCGATGTATGAGAAAGAGGCTACAAAAAGCTCACATTTAACCCTCTATTGAATTTCAAAAAACAACTTGCTGGCATCGGTGTGGGATTAAATGACAACAGGGTGTGGCCACAACTATATTTATACTGACTTGAATCCATTCTTGAGCCACATTTATTGTTACAGGAGATTCATTGATGATGGTTTAATTATTTGGAAAGGACAAAAAGATCAGATTCCTCAATTCATCAATTACCTAAATAATAACCCTTTCAATGTCAGCAAATTCTGAGTGGAATAACCATCTGGACATGACATTAGCTGGTTGTCCTCATGACAATCACATCAGATGTTCTTTATATGGCACAGCTGTTGCGGACAATTCATTGCTGCCTGTGGCCATCCCAGACATATTAAACATAACTTACCTGTCGGTGAATTTGTACGAGCTAAGCGTTGTTGTTCCACATCTGAGGATTACCTCGAGGAATGCAACCTTATTCACAGAAGATTTAATAACAGAGGTTATTCTACGGACATCATCACTAAAGCACAAGCTAAAGTGGAGCTCCGATGCAGACAGGATCTCCTTCAATACAAAGACACGCAGATTTCTACTCTAGACCAGCCATTAGTGGCTCAGGTCACCTTTTCTACAGACTATAGTGTGAACTATGCTCAAATTCTCAGCATTATTAGAAAATACTTGCCAGTTTTGTACACAGATGAAACTGTCAAAAAGGTCCTTGATCCCGGGGGTTAATTTTGTATCCAGGAAAGGAAAAAGTATTAGCAGCAGTATATCACCTTCTGACCACACCAAAAAGTCTACAAAAAACACGCACCGTAATTGGTTATCACTGGCAGGTTCTTGTAAGTGTGATAGAAGAGCATGCGGTCTGTCTCCTTTTATGACTAATGAGAAGTCTACTTTGTCCACAGCAACAAACAAGGTTTTAAAAAACGAGGGTTTTTTAATTGTAGTGATTATTTCGTAATTTATATCATCGCCTGCGGGGAATGCCACCTTCAGTATGTTGGCTGTACTAGCCGTCCTTTACGCACCCGTATTGCTGAACATCTTTCTGATATCCGTAACCCCAGTACTAGATATCTTTCTGGAGCCTCATATCATTTTTACAGGTCCATCCTGGTGATGTAAAAAAATTTAAGGTACATGCTCAGAATCATATCAAATCTAACAATATGGGGGGAGATTGCATGCAAATGTTACATCAACAAGAAGCTTTTACAATATTGTGTATGAATACTAGACTGTTATGATTCAGTGATCAAGGAGGATCAAAGGGGTAAAAACTCGGAAACCCAGAGAATCACCAGAATGGTTGGAAACCTCAGCTGACTGCAGACCTGTAACTGACAACACAACTAGAAGTAGCCGTGAGACGTGCCTACGATGACCTGGTCGCCTCGACACAACCGGAGAGCTAATTGTTCCTAAAGAGAGAAAAACAAGGAAAGCTAATGTGCCTCGGAGCAGTTCCCCAAAGATTATAGGTAGCCCCCAAACATTTAAAGCCGGTGAGACAAGATGAAAAACGGTACTAGGTAGAGAACAGATTCAGATGAGGCCCAAACTATCTATATAGAAAAGGACAAAAAATAGCACTGTCTGTAGTCGCGCAAAACCCTAACAAAAAAACCAACACACCTGATATGACAAAACGGATACCACACAATTTCTCCCCCACTATATCAGTACTCTGGTGTTACTGGAATCCTAGCTTGTGCGGAGGAGTATTCATGGCCCATTACAAAATCTGAGGAGTCATTCCAGAGTCATTCCAGAGACTCACCAGACCTCTGATCCTACATGGATATTGGGACAATAAAACTTTCACACCAGTAATCAAAGCTAATTAAGGATTCCCTTTCTAAGTTCAGTGTTTGTTTATTTAAATGTCTTTTATTATCCATCCCTCTGCTGTTTGTGCATATATTTGTGTTTCTTCAGATATTTTGTCATACCATGCCTGATGAAGGGACCTGAGATGTCTCGAAAGCTTGCTTTGTAACATCACTTTATTTTATTTTAGTTAGCCATTAAATGTATCACAAGATTATAATTTTGTTCCTCTCACTGAGAACATTCAATAATGGAATCCAAGCAAAACACTAATATAGAGGAAGGACTGAAATTAATACCACTTTTGGTAGGATAAGGCACAGCCACAGAAGTACAGAGAAATCAAGGTTCACTTGTCGGCTTCCAAACCAAACGTATTCAAGTAAATACAAGGTACTCTTCAAATATAATTTGCGTGTAGTTTATTTAAAAAAAAACAGGGGGTTAACAATCTTGTCCCACGGTATGGCCTTCATCAGACAACTGTGTTAGACAACAAAATACAAAAAAAAAAAGATCAAAAAAAAATTACCATCATGATAAAAGTTACATCATAGAAATAATCTTTACAAAAAACATAAAGAGCATATGAAGTAGGCCTTCGGGCTCATGCCATGCGCACGTTGCGTTTTTTTTGCGTTTCTGCAGCGTTCTACTAGTACTAACAAATGTGGAGGGCACCACTTCACTCACAGAGGGATCTCTCCTGGCACAATAGAAACTAGTCCAATATATAGAGAAAAGAAAGTGTCATACAATTTATTTTATTTTACAAAATTGACACAAGAAAGGTGAACAACACAATTAAAAACATAGTTAAACACACATAGTCCAACTGCCCATACAGAGAAAGTTGTGCAATATAAACCCCCGCTCTAATGCAGCAGTATACAGATCAATAGAAGCAGACCTGTTATCCAAAACAACCAAGGTGAGGCAGTGGTAAACAGGAGGTCACAGATTGAAAAGAAATTATTGTCTTAAAGGAATTACCTTAAGATAACACCCATACGATACGATACGATGCGATACACTTTATTGATCCCGTGGGAAATTCTGGTATCACAGCACAGCTTAAATCATAACATGAATTACGGTACATAATTGACGAGACAGTGGAGATGACAGAAGAACACATTAGATGAGGACATACACAGCGGGGACTGAAAGTAGCAGAAATAAAGAAGTAGACATTCACCTGATGATTTAACACTAATGTTATTATTGTACATTCCCAGAGCAGTGACACAAATGATTTCCTAGATTTTTCCTTCTTAGGGTATGTGCGCACGTTGCTTTTTACCTGCTTTTTACCTGCTTTTTTGCTGCTTTTTCTTCTGCGCTGTTTAATGCCAAAATGGATGTGTTCTTCTATTCAAGCAAAGTCTATGGGAATTTGGGTTTCTTGTTCACACTATGTTGTTCAAAATGCTGCCTTTTTGTGGCAGAACTTTGGTCAAAAACTCAGCTTTTCAAAGAAGCAACATGTCAATTGTTTTTGTCATTTGGGTTTTGCAAAGCTGAGTTTTTGACCAAAGTTTTGCCACAAAAAGGCAGCATTTTGAACAACATAGTGTGAACAAGAAACCCAAATTCCCATAGACTTTGCTTGAATAGAAGAACACATCCATTTTGGCATTAAACAGCGCAGAAGAAAAAGCAGCAAAAAAGCAGGTAAAAAGCAACGTGCGCACATACCCTTACACCTCAGAAGGATTCGCCGGTTACTGAAGGTCTCTTCTGTCTCATGAACAGCTCATATAATGGATATGCATTATTATTCATAATCGCCAGACACTTTTTCAGAGTTCTTCTCTCCACGACCTCCTTAAGAGTCCAGATTGCAGCCAACAGCGGAGCTCGCCTTCTTGATAAGCTTATTCAGCTTGTTAGCATCAGAGACCCGCACACTACTACCCCAGCATCAGACCCCCGCACACTACTACCCCAGCATCAGACACCCGCACACTACTACCCCAGCATCAGAGACCCGCACACTACTACCCCAGCATCAGACACCCGCACACTACTACCCCAGCATCAGACCCCCGCACCCTACTGCCCCAGCATCAGACCCCCGCACACTACTACCCCAGCATCAGACACCCGCACACTACTACCCCAGCATCAGACACCCACACACTACTACCCCAGCATCAGACCCCCGCACACTACTACCCCAGCATCAGAGACCCGCACACTACTACCCCAGCATCAGAGACCCCCACACTACTACCCCAGCATCAGACACCCGCACACTACTACCCCAGCATCAGACCCCCGCACACTACTGCCCCAGCATCAGACCCCCGCACACTACTACCCCAGCATCAGACACCCGCACACTACTACCCCAGCATCAGAGACCCACACACTACTACCCCAGCATCAGAGACCCGCACACTACTACCCCAGCATCAGACACCCACACACTACTACCCCAGCATCAGAGACCCGCACACTACTACCCCAGCATCAGAGACCCGCACACTACTACCCCAGCATCAGAGACCCCCACACTACTACCCCAGCATCAGACACCCGCACACTACTACCCCAGCATCAGACCCCCGCACACTACTGCCCCAGCATCAGACCCCCGCACACTACTACCCCAGCATCAGACACCCGCACACTACTACCCCAGCATCAGACACCCACACACTACTACCCCAGCATCAGACCCCCGCACACTACTACCCCAGCATCAGAGACCCGCACACTACTACCCCAGCATCAGAGACCCGCACACTACTACCCCAGCATCAGACACCCGCACACTACTACCCCAGCATCAGACCCCCGCACACTACTGCCCCAGCATCAGACCCCCGCACACTACTACCCCAGCATCAGACACCCGCACACTACTACCCCAGCATCAGACACCCACACACTACTACCCCAGCATCAGACCCCCGCACACTACTACCCCAGCATCAGAGACCCGCACACTACTACCCCAGCATCAGAGACCCGCACACTACTACCCCAGCATCAGACCCCCGCACACTACTACCCCAGCATCAGAGACCCGCACACTACTACCCCAGCATCAGACACCCGCACACTACTACCCCAGCATCAGACACCCGCACACTACTACCCCAGCATCAGAGACCCGCACACTACTGCCCCAGCATCAGAGACTCGCACACTACTACCCCAGCATCAGACACCCGCACACTACTGCCCCAACATCAGAGACCCGCACACTATTACCCCAGCATCAGACACCCGCACACTATTACCCCAGCATCAGAGACCCGCACACTACTACCCCAGCATCAGACACCCACACACTACTACCCCAGCATCAGAGACCCGCACACTACTGCCCCAGCATCAGAGACCCGCACACTACTGCCCCAGCATCAGAGACTCGCACACTACTACCCCAGCATCAGACACCCGCACACTACTACCCCAGCATCAGACACCCGCCCCAGCATCAGAGACCCGCACACTACTACCCCAGCATCAGACCCCCGCACACTACTACCCCAGCATCAGACACCCGCACACTACTACCCCAGCATCAGACACCCGCACACTACTACCCCAGCATCAGACACCCACACACTACTACCCCAGCATCAGACCCCCGCACACTACTACCCCAGCATCAGAGACCCGCACACTACTACCCCAGCATCAGACACCCGCACACTACTACCCCAGCATCAGACACCCGCACACTACTGCCCCAGCATCAGAGACCCCACACTACTACCCCAGCATCAGAGACCCGCACACTACTACCCCAGCATCAGACACCCGCACACTACTACCCCAGCATCGGACACCCGCACACTACTGCCCCAGCATCAGAGACCCGCACACTACTACCCCAGCATCAGACACCCGCACACTACTACCCCAGCATCAGAGACCCGCACACTACTACCCCAGCATCAGAGACCCGCACACTACTACCCCAGCATCAGAGACCCGCACACTACTACCCCAGCATCAGAGACCCGCACACTACTACCCCAGCATCAGAGACCCGCACACTACTACCCCAGCATCAGAGACTCGCACACTACTACCCCAGCATCAGACACCCCCACACTACTACCCCAGCATCAGACACCCGCACACTACTACCCCAGCATCAGAGACCCGCACACTACTACCCCAGCATCAGAGACCCGCACACTACTACCCCAGCATCAGACACCCGCACACTACTACCCCAGCATCAGAGACCCGCACACTACTACCCCAGCATCAGACACCCGCACACTACTGCCCCAGCATCAGAGACCCGCACACTACTACCCCAGCATCAGAGACCCGCACACTACTACCCCAGCATCAGAGACCCGCACACTACTACCCCAGCATCAGAGACCCGCACACTACTACCCCAGCATCAGAGACCCGTACACTACTACCCCAGCATCAGACACCCGCACACTACTACCCAAGCATCAGAGACCCGCACACTACTACCCCAGCATCAGAGACCCGTACACTACTACCCCAGCATCAGACACCCACACACTACTACCCCAGCATCAGACACCCGCACACTACTACCCCAGCATCAGACACCGCACACTACTACCCCAGCATCAGAGACCCGCACACTACTACCCCAGCATCAGAGACCCGCACACTACTACCCCAGCATCAGAGACCCGCACACTACCACCCCAGCATCAGAGACCCGCACACTACTACCCCAGCATCAGAGACCCGCACACTACCACCCCAGCATCAGAGACCCGCACACTACTACCCCAGCATCAGAGACCCGCACACTACTACCCCAGCATCAGAGACCCACACACTACTACCCCAGCATCAGAGACCCGCACACTACTACCCCAGCATCAGAGACCCGCACACTACTACCCCAGCATCAGAGACCTGCACACTACTACCCCAGCATCAGAGACCCGCACACTACTACCCCAGCATCAGAGACCCGCACACTACTACCCCAGCATCAGAGACCCACACACTACTACCCCAGCATCAGACCCCCGCACACTATTACCCCAGCATCAGACACCCGCACACTACTACCCCAGCATCAGAGATCCGCACACTACTACCCCAGCATCAGAGACCCGCACACTACTACCCCAGCATCAGAGACCCGCACACTACTACCCCAGCATCAGAGACCCGCACACTATTACTCCAGCATCAGAGACCCGCACACTACTACCCCAGCATCAGAGACTCGCACACTACTACCCCAGCATCAGACACCCGCACACTACTACCCCAGCATCAGAGCCCCCACACTACTACCCCAGCATCAGAGACCCACACACTACTACCCCAGCATCAGAGACCCGCACACTACTACCCCAGCATCAGAGACCCGCACACTACTACCCCAGCATCAGAGACCCGCACACTACTACCCCAGCATCAGACACCCGCACACTACTACCCCAGCATCAGACACCCGCACACTACTACCCCAGCATCAGAGACCCGCACACTACTACCCCAGCATCAGAGACCCGTACACTACTACCCCAGCATCAGACCCCCGCACACTATTACCCCAGCATCAGACACCCGCACACTACTACCCCAGCATCAGACACCCGCACACTACTACCCCAGCATCAGAGACCCGCACACTACTACCCCAGCATCAGAGACCCGTACACTACTACCCCAGCATCAGAGACCCACACACTACTACCCCAGCATCAGAGACCCGCACACTACTACCCCAGCATCAGAGACCCGCACACTACTACCCCAGCATCAGAGACCCGTACACTACTACCCCAGCATCAGACACCCGCACACTACTACCCCAGCATCAGACACCCGCACACTACTACCCCAGCATCAGAGACCCGCACACTACTACCCCAGCATCAGAGACCCGTACACTACTACCCCAGCATCAGACACCCACACACTACTACCCCAGCATCAGACACCCGCACACTACTACCCCAGCATCAGACACCGCACACTACTACTCCAGCATCAGAGACCCGCACACTACTACCCCAGCATCAGACACCCGCACACTACTGCCCCAGCATCAGACACCCGCACACTACTACCCCAGCATCAGACACCGCACACTACTACCCCATCATCAGAGACCCGCACACTACTACCCCAGCATCAGAGACCCGCACACTACCACCCCAGCATCAGAGACCCGCACACTACTACCCCAGCATCAGAGACCCGCACACTACCACCCCAGCATCAGAGACCCGCACACTTCTACCCCAGCATCAGAGACCCGCACACTACTGCCCCAGCATCAGAGACCCGCACACTACTACCCCAGCATCAGACACCGCACACTACTACTCCAGCATCAGAGACCCGCACACTACTACCCCATCATCAGAGACCCGCACACTACTACCCCAGCATCAGAGACCCGCACACTACCACCCCAGCATCAGAGACCCGCACACTACTACCCCAGCATCAGAGACCCGCACACTACCACCCCAGCATCAGAGACCCGCACACTTCTACCCCAGCATCAGAGACCCGCACACTACTACCCCAGCATCAGAGACCCGCACACTACTACCCCAGCATCAGAGACCCGCACACTACTACCCCAGCATCAGAGACCCGCACACTACTACCCCAGCATCAGAGACCCGCACACTACTACCCCAGCATCAGAGACTCGCACACTACTGCCCCAGCATCAGAGACCCGCACACTACTACCCCAGCATCAGACACCCGCACACTACTACCCCAGCATCAGAGACCCGCACACTACTATCCCAGCATCAGACACCCGCACACTACTACCCCAGCATCAGAGACCCGCACACTACTACCCCAGCATCAGAGACCCGTACACTACTACCCCAGCATCAGACACCCGCACACTACTACCCCAGCATCAGACACCCGCACACTACTACCCCAGCATCAGAGACCCGCACACTACTACCCCAGCATCAGAGACCCGTACACTACTACCCCAGCATCAGACACCCACACACTACTACCCCAGCATCAGACACCCGCACACTACTACCCCAGCATCAGACACCGCACACTACTACTCCAGCATCAGAGACCCGCACACTACTACCCCATCATCAGAGACCCGCACACTACTACCCCAGCATCAGAGACCCGCACACTACCACCCCAGCATCAGAGACCCGCACACTACTACCCCAGCATCAGAGACCCGCACACTACCACCCCAGCATCAGAGACCCGCACACTTCTACCCCAGCATCAGAGACCCGCACACTACTGCCCCAGCATCAGAGACCCGCACACTACTACCCCAGCATCAGACACCGCACACTACTACTCCAGCATCAGAGACCCGCACACTACTACCCCATCATCAGAGACCCGCACACTACTACCCCAGCATCAGAGACCCGCACACTACCACCCCAGCATCAGAGACCCGCACACTACTACCCCAGCATCAGAGACCCGCACACTACCA
This sequence comes from Anomaloglossus baeobatrachus, assembly GCF_048569485.1. NCBI lineage: Eukaryota > Metazoa > Chordata > Amphibia > Anura > Aromobatidae > Anomaloglossus > Anomaloglossus baeobatrachus. Next base: position 213,855,544 of record NC_134362.1, read on the forward strand.
CCCCAGCATCAGAGACCCGCACACTTCTACCCCAGCATCAGAGACCCGCACACTACTACCCCAGCATCAGAGACCCGCACACTACTATCCCCGCATCAGAGACCCGCACACTACTACCCCAGCATCAGAGACCCGCACACTACTACCCCAGCATCAGAGACCCGCACACTACTACCCCAGCATCAGAGACTCGCACACTACTGCCCCAGCATCAGAGACCCGCACACTACTACCCCAGCATCAGACACCCGCACACTACTACCCCAGCATCAGAGACCCGCACACTACTATCCCAGCATCAGACACCCGCACACTACTACCCCAGCATCAGAGACCCGCACACTACTACCCCAGCATCAGAGACCCGCACACTACCACCCCAGCATCAGAGACCCGCACACTTCTACCCCAGCATCAGAGACCCGCACACTACTACCCCAGCATCAGAGACCCGCACACTACTACCCCAGCATCAGAGACCCGCACACTACTACCCCAGCATCAGAGACCCGCACACTACTACCCCAGCATCAGAGACCCGCACACTACTACCCCAGCATCAGAGACCCGCACACTACTACCCCAGCATCAGAGACCCGCACACTACTACCCCAGCATCAGAGACCCACACACTACCACCCCAGCATATGAGTGCAAAAAAGATGGCACAATGGTGCTCCCTTACTATCACATGCCCCTGATTGCACCATCCGTTGTTTATGTAGAGTATAACTCTTGCCACTCTTCATAATGTCTCTATCAGCCCGGACCATGTGAAATCCTGGTACTGAAACACTTGAGTCAGGGATCTCTCCATGTAACCAAGTTTCAGTAAAACACATCAAACTGCATTCCTTGTACTCCCTCTGGGTCCGAATTAATGCCAGCAGTTCATCCGACTTATTTCCCAGTGATTGAACATTCCCCATGATGATGGACAGGACCACAGGTTTAAACCGTCTTCGCCTTGCCTTAAGTTTTTTGCCCGCTCTGCAACCTCTGAAAGGTCTCCTTACCTCACATGGGACACGTGGTCTACCCACTGCAGGAGAAGACATTAGCCTGCGCAGCTCCAGAAGTCGGCCCCTTGAATAAACAACACGTTTAGGAACAGACTTTGAGACATCAATCAAATCCTTGTCCATGTTTGTCGCACCAAGCCTGTCCATAATAGATGGCATACAGTGTTCGCCTCCAGACATAGCTGTACCAATTCCCAGACAGGTGGTGGCCGCCTGGCAGTAGGTGCATATAATACCAGTCCTAGGTTACAAAGGTGATCACAGATATACTGTATATCCAGATAGCTGTGGGTAGCAGCATACATCCAAGGGAAACATTCCAGAGGATCCAAGGTTCAGAAGCATACATCCAAGGGAAACATTCCAGAGGATCCAAGGTTCAGGAGCATACATCCAAGGGAAATCCAAGGGTTCAGCATACATCCAAGGGAAACATTCCAGAGGGTCCAAGGTTCAGGAGCATACATCCAAGGGAAATCCAAGGGTTCAGCATACATCCAAGGGAAACATTCCAGAGGGTCCAAGGTTCAGGAGCATACATCCAAGGGAAACATTCCAGAGGATCCAAGGTTCAGGAGCATACATCCAAGGGAAATCCAAGGGTTCAGCATACATCCAAGGGAAACATTCCAGAGGGTCCAAGGTTCAGGAGCATACATCCAAGGGAAATCCAAGGGTTCAGCATACATCCAAGGGAAACATTCCAGAGGATCCAAGGTTCAGAAGCATACATCCAAGGGAAACATTCCAGAGGATCCAAGGTTCAGGAGCATACATCCAAGGGAAATCCAAGGGTTCAGCATACATCCAAGGGAAACATTCCAGAGGGTCCAAGGTTCAGGAGCATACATCCAAGGGAAATCCAAGGGTTCAGCATACATCCAAGGGAAACATTCCAGAGGATCCAAGGTTCAGGAGCATACATCCAAGGGAAATCCAAGGGTTCAGCATACATCCAAGGGAAACATTCCAGAGGGTCCAAGGTTCAGGAGCATACATCCAAGGGAAACATTCCAGAGGATCCAAGGTTCAGGAGCATACATCCAAGGGAAATCCAAGGGTTCAGCATACATCCAAGGGAAACATTCCAGAGGGTCCAAGGTTCAGGAGCATACATCCAAGGGAAATCCAAGTGTGTCGCCAGGGGTTAAGGGGATACCCAGAACCGGGCCAAGGGGTTGCTTCTGGAAAGGGGATCACGGTGTCGTGGCCCGGTCCGTGCTCCCTGGTTCCACAATAAAAAGGGGGGTTATGTTCGTGACGCCACCCGTGGAATGTGATCAGAGATGACCACCGCTGCTGCAGAACCTCCGGGGTGATGGAAGGCAGCTTGAGATGGGCCGGCTCCCCACGGGTAGAGCCTTTTCCCCGGGGCAGTGTGTTAGTCGTCTATGGGGGGAGTGCAGGACACGAGCACAATAAACAGGCAGACTCACGGTTTTGCAGTTTCTTTGTCTTTACTGGTGATGGTATTCAGCAGAGTACTGTCCACGGAGTCTGTGAGGGGTTCAGGGCTTCTCCCACCCAGCCGGGCCGTTTTGGCTTCCTTGCCTGCACTGTGTGTCTGTGGCCCTGCTGCTGCGTGAACTATGCAGCCGGCCCTGTGCTCCTCGGTACCGACCTGACAGGCAACTCGAGTCCTTACTAGTATGTTCCTGAACTCTGCGCTTGTTGCTTGTGTCTGTGGTACAAGTGAAAGATCTGGAATCTTCACTTCTCTGGTGGTAACTGTGCAGTATGTAACCTGCAGTCTCGGATCCAGCATCCGTTCTGTGTGCTCCACTGGGGATGAGCCCTGCAATGCTCTGTCTCCCAGGAATGTTCCTCTGTGTACTCTGTCTCCTTCCCTCAGACCCTCAGCTAGGCCTGGAATTGGTCAGTGGATCCTGAGGTGAGCTAAAGCCAGCTTCCAACCTACAGATCCTTTCTCCTCAGTGCTCTGCACTGAACTTCCAAACTGAAACTACTTCTGACCATTTCCTCCCTCCACCAGAATGTACAGGGAAGCAGCTTGGTCTCCCCCTTCTGGCCAGGAGGTCTTGGTGTTGTGTGTGGGGAGTTAACCCTTTGTGTTGTTACTGTGGCAACCCTGGGGTGCCACATTCCCCCTTAGTGAAGAACAGTACTCCGGGACTGTGAAACAAACAAACAAGTTATCACAACAATTGTATATATAAATACAGAGTCTCAAAAGGAAAAAATACAAAAACCTTAAAGCTCAAAAAGAGTCCAAAATGTTCAAAAATATATAAGTGTTCATACAGTATAGTCTCTGTAGGTACTGGGCTTTTGGTCTTAACGTTGCAATTATATAAACATTTAAACAACCAAACGCTTCTTAAAGGTGTCTCTACTCTGGTCATAAGTGCAGTAGGCCTCACGGCCCTCGGGCCACCAACATGTGATCAAGTTGTAACTCTCCGTGCTGCCACCTTACACCACTCTTCTCTCACCTTTTCTGTACACTAAACTGTTACGGTTTTTCATATAAACATTATAACATATGTACATAGTATATGCAATTCCACATTAGTCTTTATATCTTGCTGGTATCTGACCCTGAGTACTACGCTGTGACCTGCGTACTGCTGGTGTACTGGGTGTACTTAGCATAATGGTGTGAGTGGAAGTGTACCTATTTGGTGTTTCTGGTACTTGTGAGGATGGGGTACTGACTGTAGGACTGGCAAGCCCACTGGGACCAGGAATCTGTTCTTCCTCTACGGTTTCAACTTCCAGTTCTTCTTGTCTTGAGACTTCTTGTGGTATGGGTTCTGATTGTGGTTCCACCACTTGAGGGAAGGCGATCATTGGGACTACTACTGCTCCATAGTAATTTGGCCATGTTTTTGGGAAATCTCCTAAGACTGTATGGAATACATCTTCTTCCTTCTTGACAGGTTGTACCTGTACGGGTAAGGTGACTTCTGGTGTCTTCAGGGTTTCAGGACACGGTTTGAGTTGATCTCTTGACACGACAGCTGATGTCCTTCCTTCATCCTTACTGATGAGACACACTTTGGGATTATCCATACTGGATGGTAAGACTGTATATGGGGTGGTTTCCCACTGATTATCCAATTTGTTTGTGCGCCGTTTTCTCTTGAGAACTTGGTCACCAGGTTGCAATGGGGTTGCTAGAGCATGCTGGTTGAAGGTTCTCTCCTGTCTTCCCCTAGCTTGTTGGAGACTTTTCTCTACGCACTCTTGTACTTGGCGATACTGCTGCTGACGTAGGGTATCCCAATTGGATTCTTGAAGTTCCGCATCTGGCTTCAGAATTCCCATATCTAAATCAATTGGCAGTTTACCGGGCCTTGCACGCATGAGGTAAGCGGGGGTGCAGTTTGTAGAACTCACCGGGACATGATTGTACAAGTCCACTAGGTCTGGCAATTTCTCTGGCCATTGATTTCTTTCTGACTCTGGTAAGGTCTTCAACAGGTCAATCACAATATGGTTCATCTTCTCACATAAGCCATTTGTTTGGGGATGGTATGCTGTTGTGCGGATCTTTTTACAGCCATACATGTTGCAGAATTCTTGGAAGATCTGTGATTCGAAAGCTGGACCTTGATCTGCAAGGACTTGTTCTGGGTAACCATGGGGTCTGCAAAAGTACGTCTGGAATGCTTTAGCTGCTGTTCTAGCTGTAAGGTCTTTCACGGGTACCACCACTAAGAAGCGTGAGTAATGGTCCACGATGGTTAAGGCATAGACATAGCCGGACCGGCTTGGTGACAACTTGACGTGGTCTAATGCGACTAGCTCGAGTGGTTGCTTGGTTACTATGGACTGGAGTGGAGCTCTCTGGTTCTGTTGATCCTTTCTTCTGAGGTTGCACGGTCCGCATTTTCTACACCAATCTTCAATTGATTTTCTCATGCCAACCCAGTAGAATCTTTCTCTTAAGAGCACTTCCAACTTTTTCCAACCAAAATGACCAGCACCGTTGTGGTAAGCTTCCAGAACCATCTTGACGTCTCCCTTGGGCACGATGATCTGCCAGACCAACTCATGTGTTTTTGGATTGGTGTGCCTTCTACAGAGCTTCCCTTGGTACAGGAACAATTTACCTCTCTCTTTCCAGAGATGTTGTGTCTCAGCTGGGGCATTCTGATTAGGGTATGCACCTTGTTGTGTAAGCAGTTCTTTCACTAGCTTCACAGCTGGATCGCTGTCTTGTGTGTCAGCCCATCCGTGGTGCGCTAATGGGTTGAGAGTTGCCTGCTGTTGTTTTTGGTAGACACTCGGTTGATACTGTCCCACCTTAGGACGGTGAAAGGCCGGCAGCTCAATTTCTTCCAGTCCCTCCGGTTCCTCTTCCACGTTCCCCAAGTGTGGCATCCGGGATAAGGCATCTGCATTCCCATTCTTGTGGCCTGCCCTGTACTTGATGACAAAGTTGTAGTTTGACAGTCGGGCTATCCATCGCTGTTCCAGCGCACCTAATTTTGCAGAGTCCAGGTGGGTCAACGGATTGTTGTCAGTAAAGATGGTAAATTCTGCAGCTGCCAGGTAGTGTTTGAAACGCTCTGTTACAGCCCAAACTACTGCCAGTAGTTCTAACTTGAAGGAGCTGTAATTCTCTGGGTTTCTTTCTGTAGGCCGGAGCTTCCTACTTGCAAAGGCAATAACTTTCTCTTTGCCTTCCTGCTTTTGAGACAATACTGCTCCCAGTCCTACGTTGCTGGCATCCGTGTACAAAATGAAGGGTTGATGGTAATCTGGATATGCCAGGATCTCTTCTCCTGTCAGTGCCCACTTCAACTTCTTAAAGGACTGTTCTCTCTCATCACTCCACTGGAAAGGAGGATTTCGGGCTGCAGACTTCTTTGACTGTCCTACCAGGATGTCTTGTAGGGGAGCTGCTAGCTTCGTGAACCCTTTTATAAATCTTCTATAGTAGCCTACCAGTCCCAGGAATTGCCTCACCTCTTTCACGCTGGTGGGTCTCGGCCAATCTCTGATCACGGTAACTTTTTCAGGATCTGGTGCTACCCCTTCTGAGCTCACGACATGTCCCAGGTACTGTACCCTTGGCTTTAGAAGGTGACACTTGGATGGCTTGATTTTCATGCCGTATCCGGATAAGGCTTCAAACACTTCTGCCAGGTCTTGTAGATGCTGTTCATAGGTCTTGGAGTAGACTATGACGTCATCCAGGTACAGGAGGACAGTTTCAAAGTTCTTATGTCCTAGGCAGCACTCCATCATTCGCTGGAAGGTACCAGGCGCGTTGCAGAGTCCAAACGGCATACAATTGAACTCACAGAGGCCCATCGGCGTGGTGAATGCTGTCTTCTCCTTATCAGCCTCTGCCACAGGAACTTGCCAATACCCACTAGTCAGATCTAGGGTGGAAAAGTAAGTAGCGGATTTTAATGCAGCCAATGACTCCTCTATCCTAGGTAATGGGTATGCATCCTTGTGTGTAATGCGGTTGATCTGTCTGTAGTCTACACACATCCTCATGGTCCCATCTTTTTTCTTAACTAGCACTAGTGGGGCTGCCCAGGGGCTACAACTGTCTCTTATCACCCCTGCTTCTTTCATTTCTTTGAGCATGTCTTTGGCGCATTGGTAGTGAGCCGGTGGTACTGGTCTATACCTCTCCTTTATGGGTGGATGGTTACAAGTGGGTATAGTGTGCTCTACCCCTTTGATCTGCCCAAAGTCTAATGGGTGTTTGCTGAATATTTGTTCATATTCATTCACTACCCTGTATACTCCATGCTTTTGATGGGAGGGTGTAGAATCGGTACCTACATGTAGCTTTTGGCACCAATCCTCCAGCTTTCCCTCTGAGCCATTGTCCTCCGCCTGATTTGACGGCTTCAAGGGCTCAACGGTGGTGATGGCGTTGTTATCAACCGTATATAGCTTAGCCATGGTAGCATACTTAGGTAGGGTGACCTCATCTTCCCCACAATTTAGAAGGCGTATTGGCACTCTTCCCCTGTGTACCTCAACTATTCCTCTGGCCGTCAGTACAGTGGGCCTACTGTCTGAGTACACGGGTTCTACCAGGGCCTGATAGTCTCGCCCTCTGATGCCTATTGCGGCTCTACACCAGACCAGCATTTCTGTTTTGGGAGGAATTACAATAGGTATTGGGTCACTTACCCTTGCACTGCCAATTTCACCTCCTGACATTTCTACCTGCTGCTTCAGCATCAAGGCTTTAATTTCCTTCTGCAGGAGTCTCTGTTGCCCGGGTTTGGCAGTCTCGGCGATCTGCTGCAAGACAGTAATTACCTCTGCAAAACAATTTTCAATTACATTCATTCCTAGCAGCATAGTTGGTTCACGTTCTCGTCGGTCAACATCAACAATGATAATACCCTGATTCTGCAATTCTACTCTCCCAATCTTAATGGTCATTTCTCTGAAACCAACCTGTGGTACTAATTCACCATTGCTAGCCCATATATTCAATGCAACATTAGATGGACCACTGCTAACGTCTGAATCAGCCCAGTACCTCTTATAAAGGACATGCGGAATTGATGATATTTGGGAACCAGTGTCCAGCAAGGCGTTGAGCGGAATGCCATCCAGCACGATGGGGATGACTGGACGTCCTCCCACATACTTGTCGTGCCAGGGTGAGGGACCTTGAGAGTTCATTCCTGAGGAGCGGCCCGCCTCCCCAGGGGATCCCCATTTAAAGCACATTCACGGGCAAAGTGACCTGGTTCCTTGCAACGGCGGCAAATGGGCTGTCCATCCGGCTGGTAGCGGTCGCTGGGTCGTCCTCTCGTCGCTTGGTATCTCCTAGGCCTCATCCATGGGACATCCTCCTTGCTGGTCGCCAGCTCAATCTTGGGTGCAGACTTGGATCCACGCAGCTCCTGGACGATTCTAGCCATGGAAGCAACAGTGTCTGTAAGGGCTTCAAGCTTTTGATGTAGAGCCTCATTAGTGATCGGCTCCAGGTGGTTAGCAGCAGCCGCTGACATGGCCGATGTCACCGGCACTACTGGCTGCTGGGGTGCCACTGTAAGGTGTTGAACAGAGTCTATATCCTGCGGCTCCTCCACCTGCTGGAGGCGGATGGCTCTATCCTTTAGCTGGGCAAATGTTAGTCCTGGATCCTGGATCACCATCATGCTCAGTTGTCCCCGGTGGGAAGGGGATGAGAGTCCATCCAGGAATTGGTCTATCAGCAGCTTATCTGCTCCAGGGGCTAAGGCAGGTTCTGCTAATTTAAGTGCTCTGAGCGCCTCCTGCAAGTTTAAGGCAAAGTCTCTTGCGCTCTCTCTAGGTTTTTGCTTGCATCCAAAGAACCTCATTTTAGCCCGGCTGCCAGCAGTGGATTCAAAAGCTGCTTTTAGTCCAGCTATTATATGCTCTACAGTGTCCTTTGCATCGTCTGGCCAGGATGCAGCCTCCCGCTGGGCATTGCCAGTTAACTGTCCCATAAGCATACCAACACGCTGAGCTTCTGTCAGGGGGTACATGCTGTAGTAGATTTTTAGCTTTCCGATAAAGTCATTAAGTGTGTTGGGCTCACCTGAGTACTGCGGCAGCCACACTGCACCCGGGGTGTACGGCATCAGGAACGGCATGATAGGTGCCGCTGCACCGCCGGGTACAACAGCGTCTCCCTGCTGCGACATCTTTGCGCCCCCTTAGTTAATTTCACCAGTCTTCTTGACAGCAAGCCTGGGACACTTTTCTGCGTTTTCGTTCAGGTCGCAGCACCGAGCGCACCTCCTCTGCAAGCCGTGGGCGGAGTCTTAGTTTAGGCGCGATGTTTTCCCGCGCGTAGCAGCTAATGGCGCGATTAAAGATGGCGCCTGGAAAATTTTACCAATGATGTTTTTGGATTTTTCCAGGTATCTTTGCAAAGTTTAAAGTCCGTTCTTTGTTGCAACAATTCACAGTGCAAGTCTTTTATGCGATGCAACAAGTCTTTACAGGCGCACGTCACCCGGGTTGCAGCCGGGTCCAGTCCACATCCTGTTCGTGACGCCAAAGTTGTGTCGCCAGGGGTTAAGGGGATACCCAGAACCGGGCCAAGGGGTTGCTTCTGGAAAGGGGATCACGGTGTCGTGGCCCGGTCCGTGCTCCCTGGTTCCACAATAAAAAGGGGGGTTATGTTCGTGACGCCACCCGTGGAATGTGATCAGAGATGACCACCGCTGCTGCAGAACCTCCGGGGTGATGGAAGGCAGCTTGAGATGGGCCGGCTCCCCACGGGTAGAGCCTTTTCCCCGGGGCAGTGTGTTAGTCGTCTATGGGGGGAGTGCAGGACACGAGCACAATAAACAGGCAGACTCACGGTTTTGCAGTTTCTTTGTCTTTACTGGTGATGGTATTCAGCAGAGTACTGTCCACGGAGTCTGTGAGGGGTTCAGGGCTTCTCCCACCCAGCCGGGCCGTTTTGGCTTCCTTGCCTGCACTGTGTGTCTGTGGCCCTGCTGCTGCGTGAACTATGCAGCCGGCCCTGTGCTCCTCGGTACCGACCTGACAGGCAACTCGAGTCCTTACTAGTATGTTCCTGAACTCTGCGCTTGTTGCTTGTGTCTGTGGTACAAGTGAAAGATCTGGAATCTTCACTTCTCTGGTGGTAACTGTGCAGTATGTAACCTGCAGTCTCGGATCCAGCATCCGTTCTGTGTGCTCCACTGGGGATGAGCCCTGCAATGCTCTGTCTCCCAGGAATGTTCCTCTGTGTACTCTGTCTCCTTCCCTCAGACCCTCAGCTAGGCCTGGAATTGGTCAGTGGATCCTGAGGTGAGCTAAAGCCAGCTTCCAACCTACAGATCCTTTCTCCTCAGTGCTCTGCACTGAACTTCCAAACTGAAACTACTTCTGACCATTTCCTCCCTCCACCAGAATGTACAGGGAAGCAGCTTGGTCTCCCCCTTCTGGCCAGGAGGTCTTGGTGTTGTGTGTGGGGAGTTAACCCTTTGTGTTGTTACTGTGGCAACCCTGGGGTGCCACACAAGGGTTCAGCATACATCCAAGGGAAACATTCCAGAGGGTCCAAGGTTCAGGAGCAGTGGCGTAACTACCGCGGTTGCAGCGGTCGCGATCGCGACCGGGCCCGGGCGGTTTGGGGCCCGCGGGGACCCGGCATATCAGCAGCCAGCTCCTCTCAGTGAGAGAGAAGCTGCGCTGATCTATCACAGTGCACGCGCCCACTATATGACCCGCTGCCGCCCCCGACACCGGGCCCTCCTGCCCGATGTCAGCGGCGGCACCGGGGCCCCCCTCCCCCGTCACCGCGCACAGTAATAATGAAGCAAAGAGTGGCCGGCGCCGCTCTGCATCATCATTCTGCCCCTGTGCCTGTGCGGTGACGTCACTCCTGTGCGACTGCTGTGCTGAGTGCACAGAGCGCAGGGAGGGAGGACGCCGACCGCAGCACCGGGAGGACGAGCAGCAGTGGAAGGAGGAGAGCAGGGACTCGGGAGTACAGCATCAGTGGAACAAGGAGACGTCAGGACAGAGCAGCAGTGGAAGGAGGAGAGCGGTGAGCACTTGGTTTTTCTTTTTATATATATATGAGTACACGGTGGTCAGAGGCCTGGAGTGGGGAGGCTGCATTAAACTGTACATGGAGGCCTGGGGTGGGAAGGCTGGATGATACTGTACATGGAGGCCTGGGGTGGGGAGGCTGCATCTGTACATGGAGGCCTGGGGTGGGGAGGCTGCCTGATACTGTACAAGGAGGCCTGGGGTGGGGAGGCTGCATGATACTGTACATGGAGGCCTGGGGTGGGGAGGCTGCCTGATACTGTACAAGGAGGCCTGGGGTGGGGAGGCTGCATGATACTGTACATGGAGGCCTGGGGTGGGAAGGCTGGATGATACTGTACATGGAGGCCTGGGGTGGGGAGGCTGCATCTGTACATGGAGGCCTGGGGTGGGGAGGCTGCCTGATACTGTACATGGAGGCCTGGGGTGGGGAGGCTGCATGATACTGTACATGGAGGCCTGGGGTGGGGAGGCTGCATGATACTGTACATGGAGGCCTGGGGTGGGAAGGCTGGATGATACTGTACATGGAGGCCTGGGGTGGGGAGGCTGCATGATACTGTACATGGAGGCCTGGGGTGGGGAGGCTGCCTGATACTGTACAAGGAGGCCTGGGGTGGGGAGGCTGCATGATACTGTACATGGAGGCCTGGGGTGGGGAGGCTGCCTGATACTGTACATGGAGGCCTGGGGTGGGGAGGCTGCATGATACTGTACATGGAGGCCTGGGGTGGGGAGGCTGCATGATACTGTACATGGAGGCCTGGGGTGGGAAGGCTGGATGATACTGTACATGGAGGCCTGGGGTGGGGAGGCTGCATGATACTGTACATGGAGGCCTGGGGTGGGGAGGCTGCCTGATACTGTACAAGGAGGCCTGGGGTGGGGAGGCTGCATGATACTGTACAAGGAGGCCTGGGGTGGGGAGGCTGCATGATACTGTACATGGAGGCCTGGGGTGGGAAGGCTGGATGATACTGTACATGGAGGCCTGGGGTGGGGAGGCTGCATGATACTGTACATGGAGGCCTGGTGTGGGGAGGCTGCATGATACTGTACATGGAGGCCTGGGGTGGGGAGGCTGCCTGATACTGTACATGGAGGCCTGGGGTGGGGAGGCTGCATGATACTGTACATGGAGGCCTGGGGTGGGAAGGCTGGATGATACTGTACATGGAGGCCTGGGGTGGGGAGGCTGCATGATACTGTACATGGAGGCCTGGGGTGGGGAGGCTGCCTGATACTGTACAAGGAGGCCTGGGGTGGGGAGGCTGCATGATACTGTACATGGAGGCCTGGGGTGGGGAGGCTGCATGATACTGTACATGGAGGCCTGGGGTGGGAAGGCTGGATGATACTGTACATGGAGGCCTGGGGTGGGGAGGCTGCATGATACTGTACATGGAGGCCTGGGGTGGGGAGGCTGCCTGATACTGTACAAGGAGGCCTGGGGTGGGGAGGCTGCATGATACTGTACATGGAGGCCTGGGGTGGGGAGGCTGCATGATACTGTACATGGAGGCCTGGGGTGGGAAGGCTGGATGATACTGTACATGGAGGCCTGGGGTGGGGAGGCTGCATCTGTACATGGAGGCCTGGGGTGGGGAGGCTGCCTGATACTGTACATGGAGGCCTGGGGTGGGGAGGCTGCATGATACTGTACATGGAGGCCTGGGGTGGGGAGGCTGCCTGATACTGTACATGGAGGCCTGGGGTGGGAAGGCTGGATGATACTGTACATGGAGGCCTGGGGTGGGGAGGCTGCATGATACTGTACATGGAGGCCTGGGGTGGGGAGGCTGCCTGATACTGTACAAGGAGGCCTGGGGTGGGGAGGCTGCATGATACTGTACATGGAGGCCTGGGGTGGGGAGGCTGCCTGATACTGTACAAGGAGGCCTGGGGTGGGGAGGCTGCATGATACTGTACATGGAGGCCTGGGGTGGGAAGGCTGGATGATACTGTACATGGAGGCCTGGGGTGGGGAGGCTGCATCTGTACATGGAGGCCTGGGGTGGGGAGGCTGCCTGATACTGTACATGGAGGCCTGGGGTGGGGAGGCTGCATCTGTACATGGAGGCCTGGGGTGGGGAGGCTGCCTGATACTGTACAAGGAGGCCTGGGGTGGGGAGGCTGCCTGATACTGTACAAGGAGGCCTGGGGTGGGGAGGCTGCATGATACTGTACATGGAGGCCTGGGGTGGGGAGGCTGCCTGATATTGTACAAGGAGGCCTGGGGTGGGGAGGCTGCCTGATACTGTACAAGGAGGCCTGGGGTGGGGAGGCTGCATGATACTGTACATGGAGGCCTGGGGTGGGGAGACTGCCTGATACTGTACATGGAGGCCTGGGGTGGGGAGGCTGCATGATACTGTACATGGAGGCCTGGGGTGGGGAGGCTGCCTGATACTGTACAAGGAGGCCTGGGGTGGGGAGGCTGCATGATACTGTGCATGGAGGCCTGGGGAGGCTGCATTATACTGTACATGGAGGCCTGGGGTGGGGAGGCTGCATCTGTACATGGAGGCCTGGGGTGGGGAGGCTGCCTGATACTGTACAAGGAGGCCTGGGGTGGGGAGGCTGCCTGATACTGTACAAGGAGGCCTGGGGTGGGGAGGCTGCATGATACTGTACATGGAGGCCTGGGGTGGGGAGGCTGCCTGATATTGTACAAGGAGGCCTGGGGTGGGGAGGCTGCCTGATACTGTACAAGGAGGCCTGGGGTGGGGAGGCTGCATGATACTGTACATGGAGGCCTGGGGTGGGGAGGCTGCCTGATACTGTACATGGAGGCCTGGGGTGGGGAGGCTGCATGATACTGTACATGGAGGCCTGGGGTGGGGAGGCTGCCTGATACTGTACATGGAGGCCTGGGGTGGGGAGGCTGCCTGATACTGTACATGGAGGCCTGGGGTGGGGAGGCTGCCTGATATTGTACAAGGAGGCCTGGGGTGGGGAGGCTGCCTGATACTGTACAAGGAGGCCTGGGGTGGGGAGGCTGCATGATACTGTACATGGAGGCCTGGGGTGGGGAGGCTGCCTGATACTGTACATGGAGGCCTGGGGTGGGGAGGCTGCATGATACTGTACATGGAGGCCTGGGGTGGGGAGGCTGCCTGATACTGTACATGGAGGCCTGGGGTGGGGAGGCTGCATGATACTGTACATGGAGGCCTGGGGTGGGGAGGCTGCCTGATACTGTACAAGGAGGCCTGGGGTGGGGAGGCTGCATGATACTGTGCATGGAGGCTTGGGGAGGCTGCATTATACTGTACATGGAGGCCTGGGGTGGGGAGGCTGCCTGATACTGTACAAGGAGGCCTGGGGTGGGGAGGCTGCATGATACTGTACATGGAGGCCTGGGGTGGGGAGGCTGCCTGATACTGTACATGGAGGCCTGGGGTGGGAAGGCTGCATGATACTGTGCATGGAGGCCTGGGGAGGCTGCATTATACTGTACATGGAGGCCTGGGGAGACTCCATTATACTGTACATGGAGGCCTGGGGAGGCTGGCAGCATTATTATACATGGAGGCCTGGGGAGGCTGGCTGCATTATTATACATGGAGGCCTGGGGAGGCTGGCTGCATTATTATACATGGAGGTCTGGGGAGGCTGGCTGCATTATTATACATGGAGGCCTGGGGAGGCTGGCTGCATTATTATACATGGAGGCCTGGGGAGGCTGGCTGCATTATTATACATGGAGGCCTGGGGAGGCTGGCTGCATTATTATACATGGAGGCCTGGGGAAGCTGGCTGCATTATTATACATGGAGGCCTGGGGAGGCTGGCTGCATTATTATACATGGAGGCCTGGGGAGGCTGGCTGCATTATTATACATGGAGGCCTGGGGAGGCTGGCTGCATTATTATACATGGAGGCCTGGGGAGGCTGGCTGCTATATTATACATGGAGGCCTGGGAGGCTGGCTGCTATATTATACATGGAGGCCTGGAGAGGTTGGCTGCATTATTATATATGGAGGCCTGGTGAGGCTGCATAATAAACATGAAGGACACCTTATACATTGAATATAGAGGTGTAATATACATAGAGGTCTATGAGGCTGCATTATACTGGAGGTCTATAGGGCTGCATTAAAATGGAGGTCGGGGGGGGGGCTGTATAATACAAAATGAAGGGACACCTTATACATGGAATATAGGGGTGAATTATACATGGAGGAGTATGGGGCTGCATAATACCATCTGAAGTTTTATGGGGTTGTGTTATAATACATTTAGGACTATGGGGGCTGCATTATAATATATGGAGGACTATGGAGGCTACCTTATACATGGACTATGGAAGTGCATTATAAAACATGGAGGACTATGTGGTGCAGTATAATATATGGAGGATTATGTGGTGCAGTATAATATATGGAGGACTATGTGGTGCAGTATAATATATGGAGGACTATGGAGGCTACCTTATACATGGACTATGGAAGTGCATTATAAAACATGGAGGACTATGTGGTGCAGTATAATATATGGAGGACTATGTGGTGCAGTATAATATATGGAGGACTATGTGGTGCAGTATAATATATGGAGGATTATGTGGTGTAGTATAATATATGGAGGAGTATGTGGTGTAGTATAATATATGGAGGACTATGTGGTGTAGTATAATATATGGAGGACTATGTGGTGCAGTATAATATATGGAGGATTATGTGGTGCAGTATAATATATGGAGGAGTATGTGGTGTAGTATAATATATGGAGGACTATGTGGTGCAGTATAATATATGGAGGACTATGTGGTGCAGTATAATATATGGAGGAACCACCGGGGGGGTCACTCAGAAATCCCCCGCGCTGGCTACCAGTACGTCACAATCGGGGGGTAACAAGTGGGGGTCACCCCTACTTTATACCTCCCGACCGACAGACAGAGCACGTGACGCGCTCTCTAGCGCCCCTCTTATAGTCAGGCCAATTATGGAATTGCCCGACCATAAGCAAGGAGGCCGCTATACTACTTATGCCGATTATTGAAGGGCCCCCGGCGAGAGAAGGGTATATATTCCCCCGACCTCCGCGGGCGGAATATATAAACTCTCCCCGAATCTCACTGGCCTCCCCACAATAATCCTTGGCACAACTCGCTGCCACCAACCGCTTCACGGTAACTATTAGCCGAACACACAGACGTGGGATTCAAGATCGAGATAACAGAACAGCTCAAGATTAATTATATAATTTAATCGCCTAAAGCACACTAGAACTACAATATATACAATAGGGAATCTACAGAATATACATATGTCAGAGTACAGTTACAGATAAAGCATGGTTTACAACAGGTATGCAATTCAATCAGTTACCTTGTGCGTCTGGCCACAGGGGGGCGCTGTAGACCAGGTTTCCAGGAACTCTCTCACAGGTCTGTCCCAACCAGGCCCCCGAGCAGAAGAACGCTGGAAAATGGCCGAAGTAGGGTTATCAACCTGGGCAGATCCAGGTCCCCTCCTACCTTAGTGACCTCACAGGGAAGCACTGCCACTCCCCCTGCATGGATCAGAATTATCCAGCAAAGGGGATTTTGGCTATAACTTTGCCTGGGAGCGTCGTAGACGGACGTCAACGCTCTCATTGTGACAGTTATGAATTTAGCTACAGAACGAGGGGACTCATGACCTGTCTGCCAGTTCCCCATTGGCTGATATCACGCCTAGGGCATTTCCCAATGTCCTGCTCCCATAAAAAGGGGGTGCCGGCATCGTCCACATGCGGAGACACCATTTTTATGGTTGCCATATTTATCGGAAATATGGCTTGCGAGATATGAACCATTTTTTACTGGAGTCATTCTGTCTGGCTATTTCCATAGCCTTGCTAACTAGCTAGCAGCTCCTACTACAGGGTGACGGCAGGGAGCCATCCTGTGTCCATTGTCCCAAAGCCACCTAATTTCCATATCACAGGACATGGCCATGGAGTTTGTTGCTAAACCAGTTGTGTGGGGGAAAGGGGGGTTGACACCAGGAGAGGGCTTCCTGACATACTTGAATATCATGATTTATCGTCATCTCTCCGGATTTACCTCACACCTCCCCCCTTTTGAGGGCGCTAGGGGGCAGCACACTCCGGTGTTCCCCCGTGCGCCCGTCCGCGACCTCTCCTTGTCGGGACAGCCCGTCTGCGTTACCGTGGTCACGGCCCCTTTTGTGGCGAATGGTGAAGTTGTATTGCTGGAGCGCAAGGCTCCATCGCAACAATCGCCCATTCGTCCCAGAGACGGTGTGCAACCAGCTGAGGGGATTGTGGTCCGTCTCCACGATGAAGTGGCGCCCGTATAGATAGGGTTGCAGACGCTGCAGGGCCCACACTATGGCCAGGCACTCCTTCTCCATCGTGGAATAGGCAACTTCCCTTGGTAACAGCTTCCTGCTCAGGTACAAGACTGGGTGCTCTTGGCTCGCAGAGTCCACCTGGCTGAGCACCGCACCGAGGCCGAAGTCACTGGCATCGGTCTGTACTACAAACGGCCGCGTCAAGTCGGCTGCCTGTAGTACGGGCGGGCTGGACAGGGCGTCCTTTAGGGCCCGGAAGGCTGTCTCGCAGTCCATTGTCCAATCGACTGCAGAGGGCAGCTTCTTCTTGGTGAGGTCCGTCAAGGGCTTTGCCAGGCTACTATAGCATGGAACAAACCTCCTATAGTACCCAGCGGTCCCCAAGAAGGACATCACCTGCTTCTTGGTCCTGGGGGTGGGCCAGGATGCGATGGCCTCCACTTTCTCAGGCTCGGGCTTCAGCGTTCCCCCACCTACCCGGTGACCGAGGTACTGGACCTCGCTCATGGCCAGCTGACACTTTCCCGGCTTGATGGTCAAACCTGCCCGGTGGATCCGCCTGAGCACCTGTGCTAGATGCTCTAGGTGATCTTCCCAGGTGGGACTGAAGACGGCAATGTCATCCAGGTACGCGGCCGCGTACCCTTCAAGTCCCTTGAGCAGGGTGTTGACCATCCGCTGGAAAGTGGCAGGGGCATTCCTCATCCCGAATGGCATCACCGTGGACTCGTACAGTCCAAATGGGGTAATAAAGGCAGAGCGTTCCCTGGCCTTGCGAGTCAGGGGGATCTGCCAATATCCCCGGCTCAGATCCATGATGGTCAGGTACTGAGCCCCGGCCAACTGATCGAGCAGGTCATCGATGCGTGGCATTGGGTACGCATCGGCGACCGTGACAGCATTGAGCCCCCTGTAGTCCACGCAGAACCGAGTGGTTCGGTCCTTCTTAGGGACGAGGACTACAGGCGAGGCCCAAGCGCTGTTGGATGCCTGGATCACCCCCAGCTCCAGCATCTCGTCAATCTCCTGGCGCATGTGTTGCTGCACCTCCAGGGAGACCCGATATGCTGAACGCCGGATCGGGGGATGATCCCCAGTGTCCACGTGATGGACAGCCAAGTCAGTCCTTCCGGGCTGGTTGGTAAACAACCCCCGGAAGGGGTGTAGGGTGGCCCACAGCTGGGACCGTTGGTCCTCCAAGAGCTGGTGGCCAACCTCCACATCCTCAATGGATCCGCCGGCCCTAACCTGGGCTAGCATATCCAAGAGGGTTTCCGCTTCTCCCTCCTCGGGCAGGTTGCACACGGGGAGCGCACACGCCTCCCGCTCATGATGTGCCTTCATCATGTTCACATGGAAGGGCTTCCGCCTTCCACGGGCAGGGTCCAGGGTGACCAGGTACGTCACAGGGTTGAGCTGCTGGTACACGAGGTATGGGCCTTCCCAGGCTGCCTGAAGCTTGTCCTGTGGTACGGGGACCAGTACCCACACCTCTTGACCCACTTGGTAGGTCCTCTCACAAGCGTTCTGGTCGTACCAACGCTTCTGATCGGCCTGGGCTTGAGCCATATTGTCGTGTACCAGTTGCGTCAAGGCCTGCATTTTGTCCCGGAAGCGCATGACATACTCGATAACCGACACTCCAGGGGTGGCCAAATCCCCTTCCCAAGCCTCTTTCACCAGAGCCAGGGGGCCCCGCACACGTCGCCCGTACAGGAGCTCAAACGTTGAGAATCCTGTTGAGGCCTGTGGAACCTCCCGGTAAGCAAATAACAGGTGTGGGAGATACCGCTCCCAGTCACGCCCATGGGAGTCGACCAACATCTTAAGCATCTGCTTTAAGGTGCCATTGAACCGCTCGCACAGGCCATTAGTCTGTGGATGGTACGGGCTGGCCACCAGATGTCGCACCTGGACTTGCTTACAGAGGGTCTCCATCAGCTGGGACATGAATTGGGTCCCCCGGTCGGTGAGCATTTCCTGGGGAAAACCCACTCGGGAGAAAATCTCCAGCAATGCGGTGGCCACCTTGTCAGCCCGAATGGACGACAAGGCCACTGCTTCTGGGTACCGGGTGGCATAGTCCACTACCGTCAGTATGAAGCGTTTCCCGGAGCTGCTGGGGATGGCCAGCGGGCCGACCAGATCCACAGCCACCCTCCTGAAAGGCTCATCGATGATGGGCAGAGATACCAGTGGGGCTTTGGGGCGTGGCCCCGCCTTCCCCACTCTCTGACAGGTTTCACACGAACGGCAGTAGGCAGCCACATCGGCCCCCATTTTTGGCCAGTAGAAATGCTGGTTTAACCTGGCCTTGGTCTTAGCGATCCCTAGGTGTCCGGCCATCGGAATCTCATGTGCGATCCGCAACAACTCCGTCCGGAACGGATAGGGTACCACCAACTGTCGGTCCCTGGGCCACGCCTCCGGTGAACCCTGCTGGACCGTGGCCCGGTACAGCCGTCCTTGGTCCCAGACCACTCGCTCCGGGTCCGAGTCCGAGGGAGGCTGTGCCGCCTGCTCCTTTAGAGCTTTCAGGCTGTCGTCAGCTTCTAACGCTGCCTGAAACTCCTGACTAGATGTGGCCAGAATCGACGAGACTGTCACATCTTCAGTCAGTACCCCGGGACCTGTGTCCTGGCCTCCACCTGACTCGGCTGCCACTTGGTCAGAAGGGGAAGAGCTATCGGACCTCCGGGAGGCCCCTTGGCTTCCAGCACTCCCACTGCGGGTGACAGCGGCCACAGCCGCTGCGACCGTGGGTCGTGCCTGCTCCTCCTCCGTTCCTGACCAAGTCGCCGGTTCAGGCAGACCTACCTGGCTTCCTGACACCCCGGTTGTGGGGGAACCATGCACCGAGATCTTACCTGGGAGCACTTCCGCTCCTGGACTGGCCCCAATCTCACCTGCCTGTTCCCCTCCTGCAGCAACAGAACCCCGCTGTGAAATCTCTGGGGACCCCACATTTGCTGTGGTAGCCCCCACCCCACACACTGGTCCTCCCCCTGCAGCACCCTGCTCTCTGCTTATCCCTGCAGAGGGCAGCAGATCCCAGCTCACAGGCTGGTTACTTGTAGAGGCATTGTCACACCTTTCTCTGACCCCCTCCCCTGTCACAGCTGCAGCTGAGTGTGTGTCTATGGTGTCTATGCAAGCAGAAATATCAGAGTTCACTCCCTCCTCCCTTACATCATTCATAGATAACACATTAACATTGTTAGGAGTCAAGTCAGTACGGGCTGAAGGTTCAGCCCTTGGTTGGGGCCCAAACTGGGAGGTTATCTGCCCCAAATCTGTCCCAAGTAGCACGTTTGCGGGGATCCGATCAGTTACCCCCACCTCCCTCACCCCTCGCCCTGCGCCCCAGTCCACAAAAATGTCAGCAACAGGCAGCGCCGGGTCAATGCCTCCAATCCCGGAGACAGCGAGGGTTTTTCCAGGGATCACGTCTTGGGGGGACACCATCTCAGGCCGCACCAGAGTCACCTCCGAGGCGCTGTCTCGCAGTCCTATGGTCACAGACCGGCCGACGGTGACAGGTTGGAAGCTGTCCAGGGACCTACCACCACCCCCACCCACACAATACACCTTGGGCGGCCCTTGGGACGGGGACGGAGCCGGGGCCTTGGGACGCTGAGGGCACATGGCCTTGAAGTGTCCAGGTAGGTTGCACTGGTGGCACCGTCTTGGTTCTGCCACGGGCCTGGAGAGGGGAGTTGAGGGGGACACCCCCTGCAGTCTAGGGGCAGGTGGGGCAGTCGCAGAGTTCATCTTACCCCCTCTCCAGGTGCTGCTGGTGGCTGCTCTCCTGGCTTCAGGAGCCCGATTGTTGGTGTAGTCATCTGCCAGGGCAGCTGTAGCCGTGGATCCCTTTGGCTTCTGGTCTCGGATGAACTGGCGGAGATCCTCAGGGCAGTTCCACAAGAGTTGCTCCGTGATGAACAAGTCCAGGATCTCCGGTCCGGTGGAAAGCTGCAGGCCTTGGGTCCAGTGGTCGGCAGCTCGGGCAAGTGCCCGCCGGTGGTCAGCCCAGGAGTCCTTTGGTCCCTTCTGTAGGCTCCGGAACTTCTTGCGGTAGGACTCCGGGGTGAGGTTGTACTGTTGGATCAGGGCCCGCTTGATGGTGTCGTAGCCCTGATCTGCCTCAGCAGGCAAGTCCCCAAGGATATCCAGGGCCTTACCCCTTAAACGGGGGGTCAGGTATTTGGCCCACTGGTCCTTGTTCAGATGGTGCTGCAAGCAAGTCCGCTCAAAAGCAGTCAAGAAAGAGTCCAAGTCTCCATCCTTCTCCAGCACTGGGAAGTCCTCAACACGGACCTTTGGAAGTTTGGTGTCTCGAAGGTCACGTGTGGCTGATGAGGGCCGGAGCTGAGCTAGCTGCAGCTGGTAGTTACGCTCTGCCTGGCGCTCTTCACGCGCTGCTTGCCGCTCACGCTCGGCCATGAGTTCCTTGTAGCCCTCCCGGTCTCCAGCCTGGCGTAGGGCCATAGCCATTTGAAGAAGGCTATCCGAGCCTCCCAGGCTCGGTGGAATGGCACGTGGTGATCTGCGGCCCGCTGCGGAGCCTGGTGCTTCACTGTCCATTGCAGAGCGGAGGGCTGGCGTCTGGCTCGTTGAGGACCCTTGGGCGAGCTGCTCCTCATCTTGTCCAGCAGTGCCCGGTTGTGCAATGTCCTCTGCAGAGCTGTTTTCTGGCGTCGAGCTCCTGGAGGACTCGTGGGCAACCTCCTCATTACTGTCCACAGCACCGTCCTCCCTCTCTTCGGCTCCTGCTTTAGCATTGGCCAGTTGCATAGCTCTGCTCCTGGTGCCATCAGCCATTCTTGCAGACCTTTGGTCACTGACACAGAACTGACACCTGATGCCTCCACACACCTTACAGTATCTGCACTCTGACACTCTAGTGTTGAGCTAGTCTGAAGACCCCAGCAGCCACAGCTGCTGCAGGCAGTCTTTAGTGTCTGGGAGTATGGGTCTCACACTCACACACACTATTATCTCGATCCCACCGCTATGCCACCAATATGTCACAAACCACCGGGGGGGTCACTCAGAAATCCCCCGCGCTGGCTACCAGTACGTCACAATCGGGGGGTAACAAGTGGGGGTCACCCCTACTTTATACCTCCCGACCGACAGACAGAGCACGTGACGCGCTCTCTAGCGCCCCTCTTATAGTCAGGCCAATTATGGAATTGCCCGACCATAAGCAAGGAGGCCGCTATACTACTTATGCCGATTATTGAAGGGCCCCCGGCGAGAGAAGGGTATATATTCCCCCGACCTCCGCGGGCGGAATATATAAACTCTCCCCGAATCTCACTGGCCTCCCCACAATAATCCTTGGCACAACTCGCTGCCACCAACCGCTTCACGGTAACTATTAGCCGAACACACAGACGTGGGATTCAAGATCGAGATAACAGAACAGCTCAAGATTAATTATATAATTTAATCGCCTAAAGCACACTAGAACTACAATATATACAATAGGGAATCTACAGAATATACATATGTCAGAGTACAGTTACAGATAAAGCATGGTTTACAACAGGTATGCAATTCAATCAGTTACCTTGTGCGTCTGGCCACAGGGGGGCGCTGTAGACCAGGTTTCCAGGAACTCTCTCACAGGTCTGTCCCAACCAGGCCCCCGAGCAGAAGAACGCTGGAAAATGGCCGAAGTAGGGTTATCAACCTGGGCAGATCCAGGTCCCCTCCTACCTTAGTGACCTCACAGGGAAGCACTGCCACTCCCCCTGCATGGATCAGAATTATCCAGCAAAGGGGATTTTGGCTATAACTTTGCCTGGGAGCGTCGTAGACGGACGTCAACGCTCTCATTGTGACAGTTATGAATTTAGCTACAGAACGAGGGGACTCATGACCTGTCTGCCAGTTCCCCATTGGCTGATATCACGCCTAGGGCATTTCCCAATGTCCTGCTCCCATAAAAAGGGGGTGCCGGCATCGTCCACATGCGGAGACACCATTTTTATGGTTGCCATATTTATCGGAAATATGGCTTGCGAGATATGAACCATTTTTTACTGGAGTCATTCTGTCTGGCTATTTCCATAGCCTTGCTAACTAGCTAGCAGCTCCTACTACAGGGTGACGGCAGGGAGCCATCCTGTGTCCATTGTCCCAAAGCCACCTAATTTCCATATCACAGGACATGGCCATGGAGTTTGTTGCTAAACCAGTTGTGTGGGGGAAAGGGGGGTTGACACCAGGAGAGGGCTTCCTGACATACTTGAATATCATGATTTATCGTCATCTCTCCGGATTTACCTCACAATACATGGAGGCCTGGAGAGGTTGGCTGCATTATTATATATGGAGGCCTGGTGAGGCTGCATAATAAACATGAAGGACACCTTATACATTGAATATAGAGGTGTAATATACATAGAGGTCTATGAGGCTGCATTATACTGGAGGTCTATAGGGCTGCATTAAAATGGAGGTCGGGGGGGGGGCTGTATAATACAAAATGAAGGGACACCTTATACATGGAATATAGGGGTGAATTATACATGGAGGAGTATGGGGCTGCATAATACCATCTGAAGTTTTATGGGGTTGTGTTATAATACATTTAGGACTATGGGGGCTGCATTATAATATATGGAGGACTATGGAGGCTACCTTATACATGGACTATGGAAGTGCATTATAAAACATGGAGGACTATGTGGTGCAGTATAATATATGGAGGATTATGTGGTGCAGTATAATATATGGAGGACTATGTGGTGCAGTATAATATATGGAGGACTATGGAGGCTACCTTATACATGGACTATGGAAGTGCATTATAAAACATGGAGGACTATGTGGTGCAGTATAATATATGGAGGACTATGTGGTGTAGTATAATATATGGAGGACTATGTGGTGCAGTATAATATATGGAGGATTATGTGGTGCAGTATAATATATGGAGGAGTATGTGGTGTAGTATAATATATGGAGGATTATGAGGTGCAGTATAATATATGGAGGAGTATGTGGTGTAGTATAATATATGGAGGAATATGTGGTGTAGTATAATATATGGAGGAGTATGTGGTGTAGTATAATATATGGAGGAATATGTGGTGTAGTATAATATATGGAGGAGTATGTGGTGTAGTATAATATATGGAGGAGTATATGGTGTAGTATAATATATGGAGGAGTATGTGGTGTAGTATAATATATGGAGGATTATGTGGTGCAGTATAATATATGGAGGACTATGTGGTGCAGTATAATATATGGAGGAATATGTGGTGCAGTATAATATATGGAGGACTATGTGGTGTAGTATAATATATGGAGGAATATGTGGTGTAGTATAATATATGGAGGATTATGTGGTGCAGTATAATATATGGAGGAGTATGTGGTGTAGTATAATATATGGAGGACTATGTGGTGTAGTATAATATATGGAGGACTATGGGGTGCAGTATAATATATGGAGGACTATGTGGTGTAGTATAATATATGGAGGAGTATGTGGTGCAGTATAATATATGGAGGAGTATGTGGTGCAGTATAATATATGGAGGACTATGTGGTGCAGTATAATATATGGAGGAATATGTGGTGCAGTATAATATATGGAGGACTATGTGGTGTAGTATAATATATGGAGGAATATGTGGTGTAGTATAATATATGGAGGATTATGTGGTGCAGTATAATATATGGAGGAGTATGTGGTGTAGTATAATATATGGAGGACTATGTGGTGTAGTATAATATATGGAGGAGTATGTGGTGTAGTATAATATATGGAGGATTATGTGGTGTAGTATAATATATGGAGGACTATGGAGGCTACCTTATACATGGACTATGGAAGTGCATTATAAAACATGGAGGACTATGTGGTGCAGTATAATATATGGAGGAGTATGTGGTGTAGTATAATATATGGAGGAATATGTGGTGTAGTATAATATATGGAGGATTATGTGGTGTAGTATAATATATGGAGGAGTATGTGGTGCAGTATAATATATGGAGGATTATGTGGTGTAGTATAATATATGGAGGAGTATGTGGTGTAGTATAATATATGGAGGAGTATGTGGTGTAGTATAATATATGGAGGATTATGTGATGTAGTATAATATATGGAGGATTATGTGGTGCAGTATAATATATGGAGGAGTATGTGGTGCAGTATAATATATGGAGGAGTATGTGGTGTAGTATAATATATGGAGGAGTATGTGGTGTAGTATAATATATGGAGGAGTATGTGGTGCAGTATAATATATGGAGGAGTATGTGGTGTAGTATAATATATGGAGGATTATGTGGTGTAGTATAATATATGGAGGACTATGGAGGCTACCTTATACATGGACTATGGAAGTGCATTATAAAACATGGAGGAGTATGTGGTGTAGTATAATATATGGAGGAGTATGTGGTGTAGTATAATATATGGAGGAGTATGTGGTGTAGTATAATATATGGAGGACTATGTGGTGTAGTATAATATATGGAGGATTATGTGGTGTAGTATAATATATGGAGGATTATGTGGTGCAGTATAATATATGGAGGAGTATGTGGTGTAGTATAATATATGGAGGATTATGTGGTGTAGTATAATATATGGAGGACTATGTGGTGTAGTATAATATATGGAGGAGTATGTGGTGTAGTATAATATATGGAGGAGTATGTGGTGTAGTATAATATATGGAGGAGTATGTGGTGTAGTATAATATATGGAGGATTATGTGGTGTAGTATAATATATGGAGGAGTATGTGGTGTAGTATAATATATGGAGGATTATGTGGTGTAGTATAATATATGGAGGAGTATGTGGTGTAGTATAAAACATGGAGGACTATGTGGTGCAGTATAATATATGGAGGATTATGTGGTGCAGTATAATATATGGAGGAGTATGTGGTGTAGTATAATATATGGAGGAATATGTGGTGTAGTATAATATATGGAGGAGTATGTGGTGTAGTATAATATATGGAGGAGTATGTGGTGTAGTATAATATATGGAGGATTATGTGGTGTAGTATAATATATGGAGGAGTATGTGGTGCAGTATAATATATGGAGGAGTATGTGGTGTAGTATAATATATGGAGGAGTATGTGATGTAGTATAATATATGGAGGATTATGTGGTGTAGTATAATATATGGAGGATTATGTGGTGTAGTATAATATATGGAGGAGTATGTGGTGCAGTATAATATATGGAGGAGTATGTGGTGTAGTATAATATATGGAGGATTATGTGGTGTAGTATAATATATGGAGGAGTATGTGGTGTAGTATAATATATGGAGGATTATGTGGTGTAGTATAATATATGGAGGATTATGTGGTGTAGTATAATATATGGAGGAGTATGTGGTGTAGTATAATATATGGAGGAGTATGTGGTGTAGTATAATATATGGAGGAGTATGTGGTGTAGTATAATATATGGAGGAGTATGTGGTGTAGTATAATATATGGAGGATTATGTGGTGTAGTATAATATATGGAGGACTATGTGGTGCAGTATAATATATGGAGGATTATGTGGTGCAGTATAATATATGGAGGAGTATGTGGTGTAGTATAATATATGGAGGACTATGTGGTGTAGTATAATATATGGAGGAGTATGTGGTGTAGTATAATATATGGAGGATTATGTGGTGTAGTATAATATATGGAGGAGTATGTGGTGTAGTATAATATATGGAGGAGTATGTGGTGTAGTATAATATATGGAGGATTATGTGGTGTAGTATAATATATGGAGGACTATGTGGTGCAGTATAATATATGGAGGATTATGTGGTGCAGTATAATATATGGAGGAGTATGTGGTGTAGTATAATATATGGAGGACTATGTGGTGTAGTATAATATATGGAGGATTATGTGGTGTAGTATAATATATGGAGGATTATGTGGTGTAGTATAATATATGGAGGATTATGTGGTGTAGTATAATATATGGAGGAATATGTGGTGTAGTATAATATATGGAGGATTATGTGGTGTAGTATAATATATGGAGGAATATGTGGTGTAGTATAATATATGGAGGATTATGTGGTGCAGTATAATATATGGAGGATTATGTGGTGCAGTATAATATATGGAGGAGTATGTGGTGCAGTATAATATATGGAGGATTATGTGGTGTAGTATAATATATGGAGGACTATGTGGTGTAGTATAATATATGGAGGAGTATGTGGTGTAGTATAATATATGGAGGATTATGTGGTGCAGTATAATATATGGAGGATTATGTGGTGTAGTATAATATATGGAGGATTATGTGGTGTAGTATAATATATGGAGGATTATGTGGTGTAGTATAATATATGGAGGAATATGTGGTGTAGTATAATATATGGAGGAGTATGTGGTGTAGTATAATATATGGAGGAGTATGTGGTGTAGTATAATATATGGAGGATTATGTGGTGTAGTATAATATATGGAGGAGTATGTGGTGCAGTATAATATATGGAGGAGTATGTGGTGTAGTATAATATATGGAGGACTATGTGGTGCAGTATAATATATGGAGAACTATGGGGTGAATTTTAATACATGGAGAACTATGGGAAATGCATTATAATTGAAGGGCTACTTTATACATGGAAGATTATGGGGGTGCATTCTAATATATGAAGGGTTATGTGAGACCCTTTATACAATTATTTGGAAGGCTATGTGGTGGCTGTTATAGTATTTTGAGAACTTTATACAGGGGGGACAAAGATACAAGTATGGGATGGAAATGTTTTGTGCTGAGGGAAAAAGGCTCTTTCCCTCAGCAGCCAACTTTCCCATGCTCTGCTATACATCTCTCAGCACCCAGCTTTCCCATGTTCTGATATACATCTCTCAGCACCCAGCTTTCCCATGCTCTGCTATACATCTCTCAGCACCCAGCTTTCCCATGCTCTGCTATACATCTCTCAGCACCCAGCTTTCCCATGCTCTGCTGTACATCTCTCAGTACCCAGCTTTCCCATGCTCTACTATACATCTCTCAGCACCCAGCTTTCCCATGCTCTGCTGTACATCTCTCAGCACCCAGCTTTCCCATGCTCTTCTGTACATCTCTCAGCACCCAGCTTTCCCATGCTCTGCTATACATCTCTCAGCACCCAGCTTTCCCATGCTCTTCTGTACATCTCTCAGCACCCAGCTTTCCCATGCTCTGCTGTACATCTCTCAGCACCCAGCTTTCCCATGCTCTGCTGTACATCTCTCAGTACCCAGCTTTCCCATGCTCTGCTATACATCTCTCAGCACCCAGCTTTCCCATGCTCTGCTGTACATCTCTCAGCACCCAGCTTTCCCATGCTCTGCTATACATCTCTCAGCACCCAGCTTTCCCATGCTCTGCTATACATCTCTCAGCACCCAGCTTTCCCATGCTCTGCTGTACATCTCTCAGTACCCAGCTTTCCCATGCTCTGCTATACATCTCTCAGTACCCAGCTTTCCCATGCTCTGCTATACATCTCTCAGCACCCAGCTTTCCCATGTTCTGCTATACATCTCTCAGCACCCAGCTTTCCCATGCTCTGCTATACATCTCTCAGCACCCAGCTTTCCCATGCTCTGCTATACATCTCTCAGCACCCAGCTTTCCCATGCTCTGCTGTACATCTCTCAGTACCCAGCTTTCCCATGCTCTGCTATACATCTCTCAGCACCCAGCTTTCCCATGTTCTGCTATACATCTCTCAGCACCCAGCTTTCCCATGTTCTGATATACATCTCTCAGCACCCAGCTTTCTCATGCTCTGATATGGGAAAGCTGGGTGCTGAGGACAAGATAAATATCAGAACATAGGAAAGCTGGGTGCTGATAGAGGGATTTCAGGGTGCTGTGGGTGAGAGCCAAGTGTCAGCGTCATTATCCTGTACCCCGAGTGTCAGTGTCATTATCCCTTACCCCATACCTCCCAACCGTCCCGGATACAGCGGGACTTTCACGCTTTACGTTGTTTGTCCCGTTGCCACGATCGGGACGGCCGGCTCCCGGGCTCCGCCCACCCACTCTCTCTCCGCCTCCCTGCTTTTCCCTCCTACCATCCCAGTAGACGTGGCATAACAGAGGAGCGCTGCCTGTGCTGCTGCTGGTACAGTAAAATCTCCCCAGCGCTGATTTCCCTCCCTCCCCCCCCATCCCCGGCCGGAGCCTCTCTGTGCGGTCGGCCGGCCGCCTGTCTGTGCGGTCGGCCGGCCGCCTGTCTGTGCGGGCGCCCCCCGGCCGCCTGTCTGTGCGGGCGCCCCCCGGCCGCCTGTCTGTGCGGGCGCCCCCCGGCCGCCTGTCTGTGCGGGCTACCCCCGGCCGCCTGTCTGTGCGGGCGCCCCCCCTGCCGCCTGTCTGTGCGGGCGCCCCCCTGCCGCCTGTCTGTGCGGGCGCCCCCCTGCCGCCTGTCTGTGCGGGCGCCCCCCTGCCGCCTGTCTGTGCGGGCGCCCCCCTGCCGCCTGTCTGTGCGGGCGCCCCCCTGCCGCCTGTCTGTGAAGGCGACCGGCCACCTCACTGTGTGGGCGACCGGCCGCCTCACTGTGGCTCCCTGCGTGTCAATGCTGGAGGCTCGCCGGCTGCCTGCGTGTCCATGCTGGAGGCCCGCCGGCTGCCTGCGTGTCCATGCTGGAGGCCCGCCGGCTGCCGGCGTGTCCATGCTGGAGGCCCGCCGGCTGCCTGCGTGTCCATGCTGGAGGCCCGCCGGCTGCCGGCGTGTCCATGCTGGAGGCCCGCCCGGCTGCCGGCGTGTCCATGCTGGAGGCCCGCCGGCTGCCTGCGTGTCCATGCTGGAGGCCCGCCGGCTGCCTGCGTGTCCATGCTGGAGGCCCGCCGGCTGCCGGCGTGTCCATGCTGGAGGCCCGCCGGCTGCCGGCGTGTCCATGCTGGAGGCCCGCCGGCTGCCTGCGTGTCCATGCTGGAGGCCCGCCGGCTGCCTGCGTGTCCATGCTGGAGGCCCGCCGGCTGCCTGCGTGTCCATGCTGGAGGCCCGCCGGCTGCCTGCGTGTCCATGCTGGAGGCCCGCCGGCTGCCTGCGTGTCCATGCTGGAGGCCCGCCGGCTGCCTGCGTGTCCATGCTGGAGGCCCGCCGGCTGCCTGCGTGTCCATGCTGGAGGCCCGCCGGCTGCCTGCGTGTCCATGCTGGAGGCCCGCCGGCTGCCTGCGTGTCCATGCTGGAGGCCCGCCGGCTGCCTGCGTGTCCATGTTGGAGGCCCGCCGGCTGCCTGCGTGTCCATGCTGGAGGCCCGCCGGCTGCCTGCGTGTCCATGCTGGAGGCCCGCCGGCTGCCTGCGTGTCCATGCTGGAGGCCCGCCGGCTGCCTGCGTGTCCATGCTGGAGGCCCGCCGGCTGCCTGCGTGTCCATGCTGGAGGCCCGCCGGCTGCCTGCGTGTCCATGCTGGAGGCCCGCCGGCTGCCTGCGTGTCCATGCTGGAGGCCCGCCGGCTGCCTGCGTGTCCATGCTGAATGGGTGTGGATGGGGAGTGGATATGGGCGTGACTGTGAAATGGGTGTGGTTAGGGGGCGTGGCCTAAAAAAATGCCGCGACGCGCTACGCGCGCCGCAAACTTTGTCCTTCTTTTCCTTCTTTAAAAGTTGGGAGGTATGCCTTACCCCAAGTGTCTGTGTATGTGGAGGGGGGGCCCAGGTCTAAACTTTGCACCGGGTTCCATCCAACTCTAGTTACGCCACTGTTCAGGAGCATACATCCAAGGGAAATCCAAGGGTTCAGCATACATCCAAGGGAAACATTCCAGAGGATCCAAGGTTCAGAAGGAAACGGTACTGGAGACAATTCCTTAGAAGTTTCAAAACTGAGGTTCAGAAAGAAAAGGTTCACACAAAACAAAAATAATTCCATGGACAAGATAACACCACAATTAACATCTGTTAAATAAATAAAGTCAAATAATTCTCATCAGCAGAACATGGGTTTAAAGGAAAAAACCTGCTCAGACAATGAGACCTCCTGAAGCTGAAAGTGAGAATCAGACAACCTATATAGCCTGCATAGATAAAGTAAGGAAACCTGCAAGTGGGGGGAGGGGTGGGGGGAGTGAAGGAACCAGCTTGGTTGCAGGTTTCCTTACTTTATCTATGCAGGCAAATGCTAATTGTGGTGTTATCTTGTCCATGGGTGTTATTTTAAGGTAATTCCTTTAATTTCTTTTCAATCTGTGACCTCCTGTTTACCATTGCCTCACCTTGGTTGTTTTGGACAACAGGTCTGCTTCTATTAATCTGTATATTGCTGCATTAAGGTACCGTCACACTAAAGGCCCAGTCACGCTAAACAACTTACCAGCGATCCCAACAACAATACAACCTGATAGGGATCGCTGGTAAGTTGCTAGGAGGTCACTGGTGAGATGTCACACTAAGCGACGCTCCAACGATCCCACCAGAAACCTGACATGGCAGGGATCGCTGGAGCGTCGCTACACGTGGAAGCATGCTGCGCTTGGTAACTAAGGTAAATATCGGGTAACCAACCCGATATTTACCTTGGTTACCAGCGCACACCGCTTAGCGCTGGCTCCCTGCACACCTAGCCACAGTACACATCGGGTTAATTACCCGATGTGTACTCTGCTACGTGTGCAGGCAGCAGGGAGCCGGCTTCTGCGGACGCTGGTAATCACGGTAAACATCGGGTAACCAAGAAGCCCTTCCCTCGGTTACCCGATATTTACCTTCGTTACCAGCGTCCGCTGCTCTCACACTGCCAGTGCCGGCTCCCTGTTCCCTGCACTCCTAGCCACAGTACAAATCGGGTTAATTACCCGATGTGTACTCCAGCTATGTGTGCAGGGAGCAGGGAGCCGGCACTGGCAGCTGAGAGCAGCGGACGCTGGTAACGAAGGTAAATATCGGGTAACCAAGGAAAGGGCTTCTTGGTTACCCAATATTTACATTGGTTACCAGCGTCCGCAGAAGCCGGCTCCCTGCTCACTGCACATTCAGTTGTTGCTCTGTTGCTGTCACACACAGCGATCTGTGCTTCACAGCGGGACAGCAACAACTAAAAAATGGTCCAGGACATTCAGCAACAACCAGCGACCTCACAGCAGGGGCCAGGTTGTTGCTGGATGTCACACACAGCGACATTGCTAGCAACGTCACAAAAGTCGTGCCTCAGCAGCGATGTTGCTAGCGATGTTGCTTAGTGTGACGGGGCCTTTAGAGTGGGGGTTTATATTGAACAACTTTCTCTGTACGAGGGCTTTAAATGTTTTTAATTGTGTTATTCACCTTTCTTGTGTCAATTTTGTAAACTAAAATAATAATTTTATGGTGATCCTCCTTGTATGACACTTTCTTTTCTCTATATATTCTGCAGCGTTCTAAACTACAGCGTCACATTGTCAAAATGCATGCGTTCTGCTTCCCCAGCAAAGTCTATGAGAATCATGCAAAATCTGTGCGCACGATGCTTTTTTAAACACAGCGTTTTAATTGTCAAAAATTTGACAAAATCTCTGCGTTTAGAAAAGTAGCATGTCACTTCTTTTGTCCGTTCTACACCCATTGAAATCAATGAGTTGTAGAAAACGCTACCAAAATGCTAAGCGGTGCGTTTGCACTGCATTTTTGTTGCGATCCGCATGTTTTTTTAACATAACAAACGCAGGTCTTTCAGTCTCTCCCTCCCATTCCCTCTCTCATACTCACCGATCCTCAATCACCGGCGCGGCGCTGCACGGCGGCTTCTCTTTTGAAAATGCCGGCCGCTCATTAATCCATCTCGAATTCCCTGCTTCCCCGCCCACAGGCGCCTATGATTGGTTGCAGTCAGACATGCCCCCATGCTGAGTGACAGCTGTCTCACTGCAACCAATCACAGCCACCGGTGGGCGTTTCTATATCGAGCAGTAAAAACCATAATTAATTAAAAAAAAACGCGTGCCGTTCCCCCTAATTTTGATACCAGCCAGGGTAAAGCCACACGGCTGAAGGCTGGTATTCTCAGGATGTGGAGCTCCACGTTATGAGGAGACCCCCAGCCTAACAATATCAGCCAGCATATGCCCGGAATTGCTGCATCCATAAGATGCAACAGTCCCGGGACTCTACCCGGCTCATCTTGAATTGCCCTGGTGCGGTGGCAAACAGGGTAATAAGGAATTAATGGCAGTAGCCCATAACTGCCACTAAGGTTAATCATGGCAGAAGTCTCCTCGAGATACCTTCCATGATTAACCTGTAAGTTAAAGAAAATAAACACACACATCCAAAAAATCCTTTATTTGTAATGAAAGACAAAAAAACACCCTCTTTCACCACTTTATTAACCCCTCAAAAACACCTCCAGGTCCGACGTAATCCACGCAAGGTCCCACAACGCTTTCAGCTCTGTTACATCGGAAGCTGACAGGAGCGGCAGTAGAACACCACTTCTCCTGTGAGCTCCATGCAGCAACTGAAGTGAGTCGCGCGATCAGCTGTGCTGTCACTGAGGTTACTCGCAGCCACCGCTCTCAGGTGGAGGATTGCAGCTGTGGCCGCGAGTAACCTGAGTGAAAGTACAGCTGATCGCGCGGCTCACTGCAGTCACTCAGGGGATTTGCGATCACAGGTGAGTCCTTCACATGTGACTGCAAATCAGGCTGCGACACAGAGAGAGAGAGACGCGCGATGTCAGTGAAATCGGGTGAAGCTCTGACGTCATTGCTGTGGATTCCTGTGTCCTGGCTCTGACCTAGGAGGTTTATCTGAGTTCATGAATTCGCGTGCAGTTCATCCGAGTTCATTGTCATTGCCCGGCTCTGTTTGTGTCTGCTGTCAGCGGGCATGTAGCAGAGCTGAATTTAGAGGGGGAAGACCGTACATAGAGACTTAAGGAAGACCTCACATCGAGACAGAAGGAAGGTGTTACGTCACCGCCAGAGTCTGCTCCAGCAACTTCTGCTCCGATCGCCAGGCGACGCCGTGTTCCTGCCGTGGATGGCGCTGGTGATGGGAGAGGAGTCGATGCCAGCAGCACCGGTGGGCGCAGGCTCCGATCATCCACTGGGCTGGGTTATCTTGGGATCTGCAGTACCGTTGGCTGACTGTAGGTGGCGGGTGTCTCCCAGCTGAAGTACCATCATTCAGCTACAGCTAATGGGAAGACACCACACCCTTCTTATTCCCCCTCCTGTCTGCTGGCCTCTGGCAGAGATAGTTCTGATTCTGGCTCATGTGCTGTTTGTTTTATGATTCCTGTGCGCTGACTTGCTTGTTGTTGACTACCCTTCTGCCTGCC
This sequence comes from Anomaloglossus baeobatrachus, assembly GCF_048569485.1. Classification (NCBI taxonomy): domain Eukaryota; kingdom Metazoa; phylum Chordata; class Amphibia; order Anura; family Aromobatidae; genus Anomaloglossus; species Anomaloglossus baeobatrachus. The sequence continues at coordinate 213,889,634 of NC_134362.1, forward strand.
CCGGATCTGACCACTGCTACGTTTTCTGTTTACGCCTTTGCCTGCCGATTCTGTCCCTGTTCTGCTGTTCCTGGTTTGACCCTGCCTGACGACTACTCTCATCGGACTGCAGCCTTCCACGGGTAGAGCTCTCCAGTTCCCTGTGTAATTCCAAATCCCTGTATAAGGGTTAAAGGGTTTCAGGGTTCTGGGGTCCTGCTTGGTGAGGGGCTTCCCTCTAGTCTGTCCATTACATCCCACCTGAGTATGTTTATCCAGGCCGGATTTTACATTAGGCCGCACATAGAGACGGAAGGAAGACCGTACATAGAGACGGAAGGAAGACCTAAAATAGAAACGGAAGTAAGTCCGTACATAGAGACGGAAAGAAAGCCACAGATAGAGACTGAAGGAAGACCGCAAATAGAGACAGAAGGAAGGCCGCACATAGAGACAGAAGGAAGGCCGCACATAGAGACAGAAGGAAGGACGCACATAGAGACAGAAGGAAGGACGCACATAGAGACGGAAGGAAGGCCGTACATAGAGACGGAAGGAAGGCCGCACATAGAGACGGAAGGAAGGCCGCACATAGAGAGGGAAGGAAGACCGCACATAGAGACGGAAGGAAGACCACACATAGAGACGGAAGGCAGACCGCAACTAGAGACAGAAGGAAGGCCTCACATAGAGACAGAAGGAAGGCCTCATATAGAGACGGAAGGAAGGCCGCACATAGAGACGGAAGGAAGGCCACAGATAGAGACTGAAGGAAGACCTCACATAGTGACGGACGTTTAGGTCTCACATTGAGCAGGAAGAAAGGCCATACATAGAGACGGAAGGAAGGCCGTACATAGAGACTGAAGGAAGACCTCACATAGAGACGGAAGGCCTCACATAGAGACAGAAGGAAGGCCTCATATAGAGACGGAAGGAAGACCTCACATAGAGACGGGAGGAAGGCAGCACATATAGAGACAGAAAGAAGGCCGCACATATAGAGATGGAAGGAGATGGAAGGAAGGCCTCACAGAGACGCAAGGAAGGCCGCACATATAGAGACAGAAGGAAGGCCGCACATATAGAGACAGAAGAAAGACCGCACATAGAGACGGAAGTTTAGGCCTCACATTGAGAAGGAAGGAAGGCCATACATAGAGATGGAAGGAAGAGCACACAGAGACAGAAGGAAGGCCTCACATTGAGACTGAAGGAAGGCCGCACATATAGAGACAGAAGAAAGACCGCACATAGAGACGGAAGTTTAGGCCTCACATTGAGAAGGAAGGAAGGCCATACATAGAGATGGAAGGAAGAGCACACAGAGACAGAAGGAAGGCCTCACATTGAGACTGAAGGAAGGCCACACATAAGAGACGGAAGGAAGGTCGCACATAGAGATGGAAGGAAGACCGCACATAGAGACGGAAATTTAGGCCTCAAATTGAGAAGGAAGGCCATACAAAGGAGACGGAAGGAATGCCTCACATAGAGACAGAAGTAAGACCGCACATAGACGGAAGGAAGGCCTCACATAGAGACAAATGGAAGACCACACAGAGACAGAAGGAAGGCCTCACATAGAGACGGAGGGAGGACCTCACATAGAGACGGAAGTAAAACCGCACATAGAGACGGAAGGAAGGCCTCACATTGAGACTGAAGGAAGGTCGTACATTGAAACGGAAGGAATACCGCACATAGAGATGGAAGGAAGGCCGCACTTAGAGACAAAATGAAGGCCCCATTACATGCTACGAATTATCTGACGATATGTCGTCGTGGTCACATTTTTCGTGATGCCCTTCCGTCGTCGTTAGCGATGTCGTTGCGTGTGACACCTACGAGCGACTCCGAACGATCTTAAAAATAGCAAAAATCGTTGATCGTTGACACGTCGTTCAGCTTCAAAATATTGTTTGTCGTTTTGAACGCAGCAGACATATTGCTACGTTTGACACCCTACCGACGAACAACATCGTTAGTGCGGCCATCATCAGCGATGCGGGCGTGTTGTTACAATCAATGCTCCACTCCTCCTCCGCTCTGATTGGTGGTCCCAACTGTGTTCTGATTTGGCAGCCATGGTTGATAAGGCGTACACAAGTTTCATTGATGTCCTTTGTGGCTGCCCGTGTTCCTGTGTGCGTTTCATTACAGAGCTCTGCTGTGACATGTGTGTTATTTAATTTTTGGCTACTATCTGTTGTCCTGGTTGATTGCATCTTTTGGGTAGGTTATTATTTGTTTTAAAATGAATTTTAGACCTTATTTCTGTGCATACGTCCAGAGTTAAAAAACACTGAGCTCTATCCTGCATTGTTCACATGTTCATACACCTGTAAGCACGTTGGCCGCATGTATTTTTTATTTTTTTTAATTTATAAAAAAGAAAATAAGAGAAAAAAGCTAAACAAAAGCATGCAGTAAACATAAACTTAAAAAACAAACAGGAAAATGGGGTAGTATAGCATGACAGATGGTGCATATGACGGCCCTGAAATTAATAAGACTTTAAACTTACAAAAATACAATAAGATTAAAAAAGAAAACAACTTTAAAAAAAAAAACCCTTCCTTGGAGAAGACAGAAAGGCGTAAAGGATGCCAGACACACACAAAACAGATCAGGCATGCGGCACCGGTGGTTGCGTCACACGGGGCAGCCGCAAATGCGGCCTTTTATTTCACAAACAAACAATCACGTAACAGAAGACCGGAGGAGATTGACAGTATGGAAGTTGGGGCGTGGAGAGGGCGAGGCAATCACACGCCAGGGTGTATACTATGCCCAATTATACGTCTCTGTCGTTGCCGGAATCGTTGGGAGGAATGCTGTGTGACGGTGTCCACACGACCGCCTTGGTCAAACAATATATCGCTGAACGATGTAGCGTCGTTTGTGAGATGGGCACGTGTGACCGCAAAAAAAAATATTACCTATGAACGATCCTGGCAAATCGCTAACGAGATCGCTAGCAATATCGTTGTGTGTAAAGCAGCCTTTAGACCGCACATAGAGACGGAAGGAAGATTGCACATAGAGAAGGAAGGAAGACCTCACATAGAAACAGACGTAAGACCTCACAGAGACAGAAGGAAGACCGCACATAGAGACGGAGGGAAGACCGCACATAGAGACGGAGGGAAGACCGCACATAGAGACAGAAGGAAGACCGCACATAGAGACAGAAGGAAGACCGCACATAGAGACAGAAGAAAGACCGCACATAGAGACAGAAGGAAGACCGCACATAGAGACGGAGGGAAGACCGCACATAGAGACGGAGGGAAGACCGCACATAGAGACGGAGGGAAGACCGCACATAGAGACGGAAGGAAGACCGCACATAGAGACGGAAGGAAGACCTCACATAGAGACGGAAGGAAGACCGCACATAGAGACAGAAGGAAGACCGCACATAGAGACAGAAGGAAGACCGCACATAGAGACAGAAGGAAGACCGCACATAGAGACGGAGGAAGACCGCACATAGAGACAGAGGGAAGACCGCACATAGAGACAATAGAGTTAGTTACCCTGGCTCACTGTGCACAGGTAGGTGCTCAGAGGAAAAGTAATCTGATAATACAATAAGATATCTCTGGCACACTTATAGAATGAAAACACAAGAAAAAATGTTTCACTGCTTGTGTAATTTTTATTTTGAGTTTTTTGTGCAGAATAGATTAAATCTCATCACCCAACGTTTCGACCATAACTATTGTGGTCTTTCAAGGGTATGATTTATCTAGGATAATAAAGAAATACATAGTGAATTTACAATAAATGTACAGTGCTATTATATACAAAGCATTATTATCTAAAACGTCTGTACGCAATAATACATTGACTGGTCAGATACGTTTGAACTAATCGTCGTAATCTAATCATACAAATACACAGGTTATATGTATATAGTAGTGAAATGTTTTCCATTGAAGGAAGGAACAAAAATCGCCTCCAGGTAAGGACATAATGGGCTATGAAATTTACTGAAAGTTCAGAATGCAAACACACACCCACCTATAGAAGACAAAAACAGGCTAATGGATAATTTGAGTCAGATGATCATCACAATACGACAGTATATAGGTTCCTAGTCCTGTACAAGGGACAAAATTGATTAATTTAACTTATGTGACATCTGAATCATATAAGAAAAGGACAAAGAAAATAACAATAATATGTTTCCGTTCTGACTACCTTATGCATCAGTGCTATCAGGTTGTAGTTAACAGGATCCGTGTCCAGGAATAGGACGCAGTCTGAGTCTAATAAAGAGCTGAAGGTTATAAATACTAACAGTAATACATATAACAATCAATGAGAACAATAGTTGGAGTATAAAAGGAAAAAATAATTTTTTCAAGGGATCCTATATCATCAAATAAAAATCCTTCATAAATGATGACAATATATTAAAAGGTAATTGCATTGATAGGTGTTTCTTCTAGAGCTGATAATGAAGTACTCTCTCACTATGTGCATTTATATACGGTACTTTATCAGGTTCCCAGTAGTCTTCTTGACAAGCACTGTTGCATAACAACAGTCCATACATTGTCTCCTGTTATTATACAAAGGTAATGCTTACCATTATGTTCCATACGGTTGATACATTCATTGTCAGGTGTGCCTGATACTGTCGTTGAATCACACATGATTTGTAGATTTGGTCTATATGACTCATTTGATTTATATCACACAGATCAGAAAGTATTAAAGAAATAACCACGTTTCTGAATGAATTCAATACCTGCTGCATTTTCCATTTAAGCAGAGCGCATCAGGTATACAGTGCTTTGTGTTTCCCTGACCCCAGATGTCTTGTTTTTCATATGTAGTTCTGATTTAAACCTTTTAATATATCATCATCATTTATGAAGGATTTTTATTTGATGATATAGGATCCCTTGAAAAAATTATTTTTTCCTTTTATACTCCAACTATTGTTCTAATTCATGGTTATAAATACTAACAGTAATACATATAACATTCAGCTCTTTATTAGACTCAGACTGCGTCCTATTCCTGGACACGGATCCTGTTAACTACAACCTGATAGCACTGATGCATAAGGTAGTCAGAACGGAAACATATTATTGTTATTTTCTTTGTCCTTTTCTTATATGATTCAGATGTCACATAAGTTAAATTAATCAATTTTGTCCCTTGTACAGGACTGGGAACCTATATACTGTCGTATTGTGATGATCATCTGACTCAAATTATCCATTAGCCTGTTTTTGTCTTCTATAGGTGGGTGTGTGTTTGCATTCTGAACTTTCAGTAAATTTCATAGCCCATTATGTCCTTACCTGGAGGCGATTTTTGTTCCTTCCTTTAATGGAAAATGATTCACTACTATATACATATAACCTGTGTATTTGTATGATTAGATTACGACGATTAGTTCAAACGTATCTGACCAGTCAATGTATTATTGCGTACAGACGTTTGAGATAATAATGCTTTGTATATAATAGCACTGTACATTTATTGTAAATTCACTATGTATTTCTTTATTATCCTAGATAAATCATACCCTTGAAAGACCACAATAGTTATGGTCAAAACGTTGGGTGATGAGATTTAATCTATTCTGCACAAAAAACTCAAAATAAAAATTACACAAGCAGTGAAACATTTTTTCTTGTGTTTTCATTCTATAAGTGTGCCAGAGTTATCTTATTGTATCACACAGAGACAGACATAAGACCTCACAGAGATGGAGGGAAGACCGTACATAGAGACAGAAGGAAGGCCGCACATAGAGACAGAAGGAAGACCGCACATAGAGACAGAAGGAAGACCGCACATAGAGACAGAAGGAAGACCGCACATAGAGACAGAAGGAAGACCGCACATAGAGACAGAAGGAAGACCGCACATAGAGACAGAAGGAAGACCGCACATAGAGACAGAAGGAATACCCCACATAGAGATAGAAGGAAGACCGCACATAGAGACAGAAGGAAGACCGCACATAGAGACAGAAGGAATACCCCACATAGAGATAGAAGGAAGACCGCACATAGAGACAGAAGGAATACCCCACATAGAGACAGAAGGAAGACCTCACATAGAGACAGAAGGAAGGCCTCACAGAGACAGAAGGAAGGCCTCACATAGAGACAGAAGGAAGGCCTCACATAGAGACAGAAGGAAGACCGCACATAGAGACAGAAGGAAGACCGCACATAGAGACAGAAGGAAGACCGCACATAGAGACAGAAGGAAGGCCTCACATAGAGACGGAGGGAAGGCCTCACATAGAGACAGAAGGAAGGCCTCACATAGAGACAGAAGGAAGGCCTCACATAGAGACAGAAGGAAGACCGCACATAGAGACAGAAGGAAGGCCTCACATAGAGACAGAAGGAAGGCCTCACATAGAGACAGAAGGAAGGCCTCACATAGAGACAGAAGGAAGACCGCACATAGAGACAGAAGGAAGACCTCACATAGAGACAGAAGGAAGACCTCACATAGAGACAGAAGGAAGACCGCACATAGAGACAGAAGGAAGGCCTCACATAGAGACGGAGGGAAGACCGCACATAGAGACAGAAGGAAGACCGCACATAGAGACAGAAGGAAGACCGCACATAGAGACAGAAGGAAGACTGCACATAGAGACAGAAGGAAGACCGCACATAGAGACAGAAGGAAGACCGCACATAGAGACAGAAGGAAGACCGCACATAGAGACAGAAGGAAGACCGCACATAGAGACAGAAGGAAGGCCTCACATAGAGACAGAAGGAAGGCCTCACATAGAGACAGTAGGAAGACCCCACATAGAGACAGAAGGAATACCGCACATAGAGACAGAAGGAATACCGCACATAGAGACAGAAGGAAGACCGCACATAGAGACAGAAGGAAGGCCTCACATAGAGACAGAAGGAATACCCCACATAGAGATAGAAGGAAGGCCTCACATAGAGACAGAAGGAATACCCCACATAGAGACAGAAGGAAGGCCTCACATAGAGACAGAAGGAAGGCCTCACAGAGACAGAAGGAAGGCCTCACATAGAGACAGAAGGAAGGCCTCACATAGAGACAGAAGGAAGACCTCACATAGAGACAGAAGGAAGGCCTCACATAGAGACAGAAGGAAGGCCTCACATAGAGACAGAAGGAAGGCCTCACATAGAGACAGAAGGAAGACCGCACATAGAGACAGAAGGAAGACCGCACATAGAGACAGAAGGAAGGCCTCACATAGAGACAGAAGGAAGGCCTCACATAGAGACAGAAGGAAGGCCTCACATAGAGACAGAAGGAAAGCTGCACATAGAGACAGAAGGAAGACCGCACATAGAGACAGAAGGAAGACCGCACATAGAGACAGAAGGAAGGCCTCACATAGAGACAGTAGGAAGACCCCACATAGAGACAGAAGGAATACCGCACATAGAGACAGAAGGAATACCGCACATAGAGACAGAAGGAAGACCGCACATAGAGACAGAAGGAAGGCCTCACATAGAGACAGAAGGAATACCCCACATAGAGATAGAAGGAAGGCCTCACATAGAGACAGAAGGAATACCCCACATAGAGACAGAAGGAAGGCCTCACATAGAGACAGAAGGAAGGCCTCACAGAGACAGAAGGAAGGCCTCACATAGAGACAGAAGGAAGGCCTCACATAGAGACAGAAGGAAGACCTCACATAGAGACAGAAGGAAGGCCTCACATAGAGACAGAAGGAAGGCCTCACATAGAGACAGAAGGAAGGCCTCACATAGAGACAGAAGGAAGACCGCACATAGAGACAGAAGGAAGACCGCACATAGAGACAGAAGGAAGGCCTCACATAGAGACAGAAGGAAGGCCTCACATAGAGACAGAAGGAAGGCCTCACATAGAGACAGAAGGAAAGCTGCACATAGAGACAGAAGGAAGACCGCACATAGAGACAGAAGGAAGACCGCACATAGAGACAGAAGGAAGGCCTCACATAGAGACAGAAGGAAGGCCTCACATAGAGACAGAAGGAAGGCCTCACATAGAGACAGAAGGAAGGCCTCACATAGAGACAGAAGGAAGGCCTCACATAGAGACAGAAGGAAGGCCTCACATAGAGACAGAAGGAAGGCCTCACATAGAGACAGAAGGAAGGCCTCACATAGAGACAGAAGGAAAGCTGCACATAGAGACAGAAGGAAGACCGCACATAGAGACAGAAGGAAGACCGCACATAGAGACAGAAGGAAGACCGCACATAGAGACAGAAGGAAGACCGCACATAGAGACAGAAGGAAGGCCTCACATAGAGACAGAAGGAATACCCCACATAGAGACAGAAGGAAGGCCTCACATAGAGACAGAAGGAATACCGCACATAGAGACAGAAGGAAGACCCCACATAGAGACAGAAGGAAGGCCTCACATAGAGACAGAAGGAAGGCCTCACATAGAGACAGTAGGAAGACCCCACATAGAGACAGAAGGAAGGCCTCACATAGAGACAGAAGGAAGGCCTCACATAGAGACAGAAGGAAGGCCTCACATAGAGACAGAAGGAAGACCGCACATAGAGACAGAAGGAAGACCCCACATAGAGACAGAAGGAAGGCCTCACATAGTGACAGAAGGAAGGCCTCACATAGAGACAGAAGGAATACCGCACATAGAGACGGAGGGAATACCGTACATAGAAACAGAAGGAAGACCGTACATAGAAACAAAAGGAAGGCCTCACATAGAGACAGAAGGAAGACCGCACATAGAGACAGAAGGAAGACCTCACATAGAGACAGAAGGAAGACCGCACATAGAGACAGAAGGAAGACCCCACATAGAGACAGAAGGAAGGCCTCACATAGAGACAGAAGGAAGACCTCACATAGAGACAGAAGGAAGACCGCACATAGAGACAGAAGGAAGACCGCACATAGAGACAGAAGGAAGGCCTCACATAGAGACAGAAGGAAGACCTCACATAGAGACAGAAGGAAGACCGCACATAGAGACAGAAGGAAGACCCCACATAGAGACAGAAGGAAGGCCTCACATAGAGACAGAAGGAAGACCTCACATAGAGACAGAAGGAAGACCGCACATAGAGACAGAAGGAAGACCTCACATAGAGACAGAAGGAAGACCGCACATAGAGACGGAGGGAATACCGTACATAGAAACAGAAGGAAGACCGTACATAGAAACAAAAGGAAGGCCTCACATAGAGACAGAAGGAAGACCGCACATAGAGACAGAAGGAAAGCTGCACATAGAGACGGAAGGAAGACCGTACATAGAAACAAAAGGAAGGCCTCACAGAGACAGAAGGAAGACCGCACATAGAGACAGAAGGAAGACCCCACATAGAGACAGAAGGAAAGCTGCACATAGAGACAGAAGGAAGACCTCACATAAAGACGGAAGGAAGGCCTCACATAGAGACAGAAGGAAGACCCCACAGAGACAGAAGGAAGACCGCATATAGAGACAGAAGGAAGACCGCACATAGAGACAGAAGGAAGACCGCACATAGAGACAGAAGGAAGACCCCACATAGAGACAGAAGGAATACCGCACATAGAGACGGTTGGAAGACCGTACATAGAGACAGAAGGAAGGCCTCACATAGAGACAGAAGGAAGACCCCACAGAGACAGAAGGAAGACCGCATATAGAGACAGAAGGAAGGCCTCACATAGAGACAGAAGGAAGGCCTCACATAGAGACAGAAGGAAGGCCTCACATAGAGACAGAAGGAAGGCCTCACATAGAGACAGAAGGAAGGCCTCACATAGAGACAGAAGGAAGGCCTCACATAGAGACAGAAGGAAGGCCTCACATAGAGACAGAAGGAAGGCCTCACATAGAGACAGAAGGAAGGCCTCACATAGAGATAGAAGGAAGGCCTCACATAGAGACAGAAGGAAGGCCTCACATAGAGACAGAAGGAAGGCCTCACATAGAGACAGAAGGAAGGCCTCACATAGAGACAGAAGGAAGGCCTCACATAGAGACAGAAGGAAGGCCTCACATAGAGACAGAAGGAAGGCCTCACATAGAGACAGAAGGAAGGCCTCACATAGAGACAGAAGGAAGGCCTCACATAGAGACAGAAGGAAGGCCTCACATAGAGACAGAAGGAAGGCCTCACATAGAGACAGAAGGAAGGCCTCACATAGAGACAGAAGGAAGGCCTCACATAGAGACGGTAGGAAGGCCTCACATAGAGACGGTAGGAAGGCCTCACATAGAAACGGTAGGAAGGCCTCACATAGAAACGGTAGGAAGGCCTCACATAGAAACGGTAGGAAGGCCTCACATAGAAACGGTAGGAAGGCCTCACATAGAGACGGAAGGAAGGCCTCACATAGAGACGGAAGGAAGGCCTCACATAGAGACGGAAGGAAGGCCTCACATAGAGACGGAAGGAAGGCCTCACATAGAGACGGAAGGAAGGCCTCACATAGAGACAGTAGGAAGGCCTCACATAGAGACAGTAGGAAGGCCTCACATAGAGACAGTAGGAAGGCCTCACATAGAGACAGAAGGAATACCGCACATAGAGACAGAAGGAAGACCGCACATAGAGACAGAAGGAAGACCGCACATAGAGACAGAAGGAAGACCGCACATAGAGACAGAAGGAAGACCGCACATAGAGACAGAAGGAAGACCGCACATAGAGATAGAAGGAAGACCGCACATAGAGACAGAAGGAAGACCGCACATAGAGACAGAAGGAAGACCTCACATAGAGACAGAAGGAAGACCCCACAGAGACAGAAGGAAGACCCCACAGAGACAGAAGGAAGACCGCATATAGAGACAGAAGGAAGACCGCACATAGAGACAGAAGGAAGACCTCACATAGAGACAGAAGGAAGACCCCACAGAGACAGAAGGAAGACCGCATATAGAGACAGAAGGAAGGCCTCACATAGAGACAGAAGGAAGGCCTCACAGAGACAGAAGGAAGGCCTCACATAGAGACAGAAGGAAGGCCTCACATAGAAACGGTAGGAAGGCCTCACATAGAGACAGTAGGAAAGCCTCACATAGAGACAGTAGGAAGGCCTCACATAGAGACAGAAGGAAGACCGCACATAGAGACAGAAGGAAGACCGCACATAGAGACGGAGGGAAGACCGCACATAGAGACGGAGGGAAGACCGTACATAGAGACGGAGGGAAGACCGTACATAGAGACAGAAGGAAGGCCTCACATATAGACAGAAGGAAGACCGCACATAGAGACAGAAGGAAGACCGCACATAGAGACAGAAGGAAGACCGCACATAGAGACAGAAGGAAGACCGCACATAGAGACAGAAGGAAGACCGCACATAGAGACAGAAGGAAGACCGCACATAGAGACAGAAGGAAGACCGCACATAGAGACAGAAGGAAGACCGCACATAGAGACAGAAGGAAGACCGCACATAGAGACAGAAGGAAGACCTCACATAGAGACAGAAGGAAGACCCCACAGAGACAGAAGGAAGGCCTCACATAGAGACAGAAGGAAGACCTCACATAGAGACAGAAGGAAGACCTCACATAGAGACAGAAGGAAGACCCCACATAGAGACAGAAGGAAGACCCCACATAGAGACAGAAGGAAGACCGCACATAGCGACAGAAGGAAGGCCTCACATAGAGACAGAAGGAAGGCCTCACATAGAGACAGAAGGAAGGCCTCACATAGCGACAGAAGGAAGGCCTCACATAGAGACAGTAGGAATACCGCACATAGAGACGGAGGGAATACCGTACATAGAGAAAGAAGGAAGACCGTACATAGAAACAGAAGGAAGGCCTCACATAGAGACAGAAGGAAGGTGTTACGGTTGCTGCGAGCACTGGAGACTATGTCCAGATTTCTTGCTACTGCACATGTGCGAGCGCTGGAGACTAAGTCCAGATTTCTTGCTACTGCACATGTGCGAGCGCTGGAGACTAAGTCCAGATTTCTTGCTACTGCACATGTGCGAGCGCCGGAGACTAAGTCCTATCTTGGAACCATTGCACATGTGCGGGTGACATCATCGCTGACACAAGGTCACATGTCTCTGACACCTTCTATGCCGATTGGTCGCTGGTCATGTGCTTGTGATGCCTTGCTCGGTGATAGGCCAGCATGACGTCACTCCTGTCGTTCTGGCAGCGGATTGGCTCTGGTGTCCTCCATCTTGGATGAGGCACAGAGTCTATATAAGACCCTGACACACGCCGCATGGCGCTCAGTCCTCTTGGTTCATACATAAGAGTAGACGCTCTGTGCGCGTTCCTCTAGGCATTCCTCTGTCTATGCTAGGTGAGCGCTACCGGCAGGGTAGCGTTCTTATACCTTACAGCTTCGGCTGCTGTCCGTATCCTTACCTCTTAGGGGAGCGGACATAGGCAGGTGCCTGAGGCACATGGTCTGGCTGGGCCTTGTGGTTTGACTCGTAGGTGGACGTTGCCGCTAGGGTAACGTTCCTTATACTGCGTCAGGCAGTTGTTCGTATCCTCGCACACTAGGGGAGCGAACAGAGGTAGGAGCTTTGTGCGGCTTACGCTGCTGTTCGTCTCTTTTGCACCACTAGAAGAGCGGACCTAGGCAGGTGCCATATCTAGTGGTTCGTGTCCCCGCACACTAGTGGAGCGAACGCAGGTAGGAGCTTTGTGCGGCTTACGCTGCTGTTCGTCTCTTTTGCACCACTAGAAGAGCGGACCTAGGTAGGTGCCATTTCGCACACATTGCCTTTGTCTCTGTGATTATTAACAGAGATCATTCCACACACCCTCCAAGTAAGGGAGGAATTGCTTTACTTACTTATTATATCCTTCTGTGAGTTAACAGAGGTATTGCACTCTGCCATAGTCTGCAGCAGAGTCTTTGCACGGTGGACCCTGACTGTCTGATACTCCTTTAGGTTATTATCAGACAGCCCCCCGTAACAGAAGGCCTCACATAGCGACAGAAGGAAGGCCTCACATAGCGACAGAAGGAAGGCCTCACATAGCGACAGAAGGAAGGCCTCACATAGAGACAGTAGGAAGACCCCACAGAGACACAGAAGGAATACCGCACAGAGACAGAAGGAAGGCCTCACAGAGAGACACAAGGCCTCACAGAGAGACACAAGGCCTCACAGAGAGACACAAGGCCTCACAGAGAGACACAAGGCCTCACAGAGAGACACAAGGCCTCACAGAGAGACACAAGGCCTCACAGAGAGACACAAGGCCTCACAGAGAGACACAAGGCCTCACAGAGAGACACAAGGCCTCACAGAGAGACACAAGGCCTCACAGAGAGAAGGAAGGAATGCCTCACAGAGAGAAGGAAGGAATGCCTCACAGAGAGAAGGAAGGAATGCCTCACATAGAGAAGGAAGGAATGCCTCACATAGAGAAGGAAGGAATGCCTCACATAGAGAAGGAAGGAATGCCTCACATAGAGAAGGAAGGAATGCCTCACATAGAGAAGGAAGGAATGCCTCACATAGAGAAGGAAGGAATGCCTCACATAGAGAAGGAAGGAATGCCTCACATAGAGAAGGAAGGAATGCCTCACATAGAGAAGGAAGGAATGCCTCACATAGAGAAGGAAGGAATGCCTCACATAGAGAAGGAAGGAATGCCTCACATAGAGAAGGAAGGAATGCCTCACATAGAGACGGAAGGAATGCCTCACATAGAGACGGAAGGAATGCCTCACATAGAGAAGGAAGGAATGCCTCACATAGAGAAGGAAGGAAGGCCTCACATAGAGAAGGAAGGAATGCCTCACATAGAGACGGAAGGAAGGCCTCACATAGAGACGGAAGGAAGGCCTCACATAGAGACGGAAGGAAGGCCTCACATAGAGACGGAAGGAAGGCCTCACAGAGACGGAAGGAAGACCGCACATAGAGACGGAAGGAAGACCGCACATAGAGACGGAAGGAAGACCGCACATAGAGACGGAAGGAAGACCGCACATGGAGACGGAAGGAAGACCGCACATGGAGACGGAAGGAAGACCGCACATGGAGACGGAAGGAAGACCGCACATGGAGACGGAAGGAAGACCGCACATGGAGACGGAAGGAAGACCTCACATAGAGACGGAAGGAAGACCGCACATAGAGACGGAAGGAAGACCGCACATAGAGACGGAAGGAAGACCGCACATAGAGACGGAAGGAAGACCGCACATAGAGACGGAAGGAAGACCGCACATAGAGACGGAAGGAAGACCGCACATAGAGACGGAAGGAAGACCGCACATAGAGACGGAAGGAAGACCGCACATAGAGACGGAAGGAAGACCTCACATAGAGACGGAAGGAAGACCTCACATAGAGACGGAAGGAAGAGCTCACATAGAGACGGAAGGAAGAGCTCATAGAGACGGAAGGAAGACCTCACATAGAGACAGAAGGAAGGCCTCACATAGAGACTGAAGGAAGAGCGCACATATAGAGAGGGACGGACACATATAGACACAGAACACCGCACAAAGACACGGAAGGAAGGCCGTACATAGACATGGAGGGGAGGCCGCACATTTGGAGGGGAGGCTGTGCATATGGGGGGGATGCCACACAAAGAAATGGAAGGAAGACCATAGATATACACAGAAGGAATAAGAGGAAGGAGGTCGTGCATATGGAGGAGAGGGTGCACATAGGAGGGGAGGCTGTACATACGGAGGGGAGATAGCAGCAAAGAGTGAGTGGGACTCAGCACCAATGCAAATAGATAAAAATCTTCATGCTTTATTTGAATTAATTTAAAATAGAAAAAGGTTCACAGATCATCCAAAACCGCCATGCGGCTTGATTGGTGCTGAGTCCCACTCACTCTTTGCTGCTATCTACCTTGGAACCGGACCTGCCTGTCCGAGGGACTACGTGCATCCACCGCAGACTGGAGGACTTTACATGGGTGAGCTGAATACCCCACTTTTCTACCTTCATACGGAGGGGAGGCCGCAAAAATGGAGGGGGTTAGGCTGTACATATGTAGGGGAGGTTCATATGGAGGAGAGGGTGCACATGGGAGGGGAGGCTGTATATACAGAGGGGAGGACGCACATATGGAAGGGAGGACGCACATATGGAGAAAGGGGAGGCTTCACAAATGGAGGGGAGGCTTCACAAATGGAAGGGAGGCCGCTCCCCCCCCCCGGGTCTGGGATACGCCGCTCCCCCCCCCCCCGGGTCTGGGATACGCCGCTCCCCCCCCCCCCCCGGGTCTGGGATACGCCGCTCCCCCCCCCCCCCCGGGTCTGGGATACGTCGCTCCCTCCCCCCCCCCCGGGTCTGGGATACGCCGCTCCCCCCCCCCCCGGGTCTGGGATACGCCGCTCCCCCCCCCCCCGGGTCTGGGATACGCCGCTCCCCCCCCCCCGGGTCTGGGATACGCCGCTCCCCCCCCCGGGTCTGGGATACGCCGCTCCCCCCCCCGGGTCTGGGATACGCCGCTCCCCCCCCCCCCCGGGTCTGGGATACGCCGCTCCCCCCCCCCCGGGTCTGAGATACGCCGCTCCCTCCCCCCCCCGGGTCTGAGATACGCCGCTCCCTCCCCCCCCCCCCGGGTCTGGGATACGCCACTCCCTCCCCCCCCCCGGGTCTGGGATACGCCGCTCCCCCTCCCCCCCGGGTCTGGGATACGCCGCCCCATCCCTCCCCCGGGTCTGGGATACGCCGCTCCCTCCCCCCTCCCCCCCCTTCCGGGTCTGGGATACGCCGCTCCCCCCCCTCCCCCGGGTCTGGGATACGCCGCTCCCCCCCCTCCCCCGGGCCTGGGATACGCCGCTCCCCCCCCCCCCGGTCTGGGATACGCCGCTCCCCCCCCCCCCCCCGGGTCTGGGATACGCCGCTCCCTCCTCCCCCCCCCCCGGGTCTGGGATACGCCGCTCCCTCCCCCCCCCCCCCTGGGTCTATGATACGCCGCTCCCTCCCCCCCCCCCGGGTCTGGGATACGCCGCTCCCTTTCCCCCCCTCCCCCCCCCGGGTCTGGGATACGCCGCCCCATCCCCCCCCCGGGTCTGGGACACGCCGCCCCATCCCCCCCCCGGGTCTGGGACACGCCGCCACCCCCCCCCCCCGGGTCTGGGATACGCCGCTCCCTCCCCCCTCCCCCCCCTTCAGGGTCTGGGATACGCCGCTCCCCCCCCTCCCCCGGGTCTGGGATACGCCGCTCCCCCCCCTCCCCCGGGTCTGGGATACGCCGCTACCCCCCCCCCCCGGGCCTGGGATACGCCGCTCCCCCCCCCCCCGGTCTGGGATACGCCGCTCCCCCCCCCCCGGGTCTACGCCGCTCCCCCCCCCCCCGGGTCTGGGATACGCCGCCCCATCCCCCCCCCGGGTCTGGGACACGCCGCCCCATCCCCCCCCCGGGTCTGGGATACGCCGCTCCCTCCCCCCCCTCCCCCCCCCTTCCGGGTCTGGGATACGCCGCTCCCCCCCCCTCCCCCGGGTCTGGGATACGCCGCTCCCCCCCCCTCCCCCGGGTCTGGGATACGCCGCTACCCCCCCCCCCCCCCCCGGGCCTGGGATACGCCGCTCCCCCCCCCCCCAGTCTGGGATATGCCCGCTCCCCCCCCCCCTCTTCCCCCCCGGGTCTGGGATACGCCGCCCCCCCCCCCCCGGGTCTGGGATACGCCGCTCCCTCCCCCCCCCCCCGGGTCTGGGATACGCCGCTCCCCCCCCCCGGGTCTGGGATACGCCGCTCCCTCTCCCCCCCCCCCCGGGTCTGGGATATCGCCGCTCCCTCCCCCCCCCCCTGGGTCTGGGATACGCCGCTCCCCTCCCCCCCCCGCGGGTCTGGGATACGCCGCTCCCTCTCCCCCCCCTCCCCCCCCCGGGTCTGGGATACGCCGCTCCCTCTCCCCCCCCTCCCCCCCGGGTCTGGGATACGCCGCTCCCTCTCCCCCCCCCTCCCCCCCCCGGGTCTGGGATACGCCGCTCCCTCCCCCCCCCCCCTCCTCCCCCCGGGTCTGGGATACGCCGCTCCCTCTCCCCCCCCTCCCCCCCGGGTCTGGGATACGCCGCTCCCTCTCCCCCCCCCCCTCCCCCCCGGGTCTGGATACGCCGCTCCCTCTCCCCCCCCCTCCCCCCCGGGTCTGGGATACGCCGCTCCCTCTCCCCCCCCTCCCCCCCGGGTCTGGGATACGCCGCTCCCTCTCCCCCCCCCGGGTCTGGGATACGCCCGCTCCCCCCCCCCGGGTCTGGGATACGCCGCTCCCCCCCCCCGGGTCTGGGATACGCCGCTCCCCCCCCCCCCCCGGGTCTGGGATACGCCGCTCCCACCCCCCCGGGTCTGGGATACGCCGCTCCCCCCCCACCCGGGTCTGGGATACGCCGCTTTCCCCCCCCCGGGTCTGGGATACGCCGCTTCCCCCCCCGGGTCTGGGATACGCCGCTCCCCCCCCCCGGGTCTGGTATACGCCGCTTCCCTCCCTCCCCCCCGGGTCTGGGATACGCCGCTCCCCCCCCCGGGTCTGGGATACGCCGCTCCCCCTCCCCCCCGGGTCTGGGATACGCCGCTCCATCCCCCCCCCGGGTCTGGGATACGCCGCTCCATCCCCCCCCCCGGGTCTGGGATACGCCGCTCCCTTCCCCCCCCCCCGGGTCTGGGATACGCCGCTCCCCTCTCCCCCCCCCCGGGTCTGGGATACGCCGCTCCCTCCCCCCCCCCCCTGGGTCTGGGATACGCCGCTCCCTTCCCCCCCCCCCGGGTCTGGGATACGCCGCTCCCCCCCCCCCGGGTCTGGGATACTCCGCTCCCCTCTCCCCCCCTCCCCCCCCGGGTCTGGGATACGCCGCTCCCTCTCCCCCCCCTCCCCCCGGGTCTGGGATACGCCGCTCCCTCTCCCCCCCTCCCCCCCGGGTCTGGGATACGCCGCTCCCTCTCCCCCCCCTCCCCCCCGGGTCTGGGATACGCCGCTCCCTCTCCCCCCCCCTCCCCCCCGGGTCTGGGATACGCCGCTCCCTCTCTCTCCCCCCCCTCCCCCCCCGGGTCTGGGATACGCCGCTCCCTCTCCCCCCCGGGTCTGGGATACGCCGCTCCCTCTCCCCCCCCTCCCCCCCGGGTCTGGGATACGCGCTCCCTCCCTCCCCGGGTCTGGGATACGCCGCTCCCTCCCTCCCCGGGTCTGGGATACGCCGCTCCCTCCCTCCCCGGGTCTGGGATACGCCGCTCCCTCCCTCCCCGGGTCTGGGATACGCCGCTCCCTCCCTCCCCGGGTCTGGGATACGCCGCTCCCTCCCTCCCCGGGTCTGGGATACGCCGCTCCCTCCCTCCCCGGGTCTGGGATACGCCGCTCCCTCCCTCCCCGGGTCTGGGATACGCCGCTCCCTCCCTCCCCGGGTCTGGGATACGCCGCTCCCTCCCTCCCCGGGTCTGGGATACGCCGCTCCCTCCCTCCCGGGTCTGGGATACGCCGCTCCCCTCCCTCCCCGGGTCTGGGATACGCCGCTCCCTCCCTCCCCGGGTCTGGGATACGCCGCTCCCCTCCCTCCCCGGGTCTGGGATACGCCGCTCCCTCCCTCCCCGGGTCTGGGATACGCCGCTCCCTCCCTCCCCGGGTCTGGGATACGCCGCTCCCTCCCTTCCCCGGGTCTGGGATACGCCGCTCCCCTCCCTCCCCGGGTCTGGGATACGCCGCTCCCTCCCTCCCCGGGTCTGGGATACGCCGCTCCCCGCCCCCCCCCCGGGTCTGGGATACGCCGCTCCCCCTCCCCTCTGCCCCCCCGGGTCTGGGATACGCCGCTCCCCCTCCCCTCTGCCCCCCCCCCCCCGGGTCTGGGATACGCCGCTCCCCCCTCCCCTCTGCCCCCCCCCCCGGGTCTGGGATACGCCGCTCCCCCTCCCCTCTGCCCCCCCCCCCCCCGGGTCTGGGATACGCCGCTCCCCTCCCCCTCCCCGGGTCTGGGATACGCCGCTCCCTCCCTCCCCGGGGTCTGGGATACGCCGCTCCCCTCCCTCCCCGGGTCTGGGATACGCCGCTCCCCCTCCCCTCTGCCCCCCCCCCCCGGGTCTGGGATACGCCGCTCCCCCTCCCCTCTGCCCCCCCCCCCCGGGTCTGGGATACGCCGCTCCCCCTCCCCTCTGCCCCCCCCCCCGGGTCTGGGATACGCCGCTCCCCGCCCCCGGGTCTGGGATACGCCGCTCCCCCCCCCCGGGATACGCCGCTCCCCCCCCCTCTTCCCCCCCGGGTCTGGGATACGCCGCTCCCCCCCCCCCCCGGGTCTGGGATACGCCGCTCCCCCCCCCCGGTCTGGGATACGCCGCTCCCACCCCCTTGGGTCTGGGATACGCCCGCTCCCCCCCCCCCCCGGTCTGGGATACGCCGCTCCCCCCCCCCTCTTCCCCCCGGGTCTGGGATACGCCGCTACCCCCCCCCCGGGTCTGGGATACGCCGCTACCCCCCCCCGGTCTGGGATACGCCGCTACCCCCCCCCACGGGTCTGGGACACGCCGCTACCCCCCCCCCCGGTCTGGGATACGCCGCTCCCCCCCCCCCCCGGGTCTGGGATACGCCGCTACCCCCCCCCCCGGGTCTGGGGTACGCCGCTACCCCCCCCCCCCCGGGTCTGGGATACGCCGCTTACCCCCCCCCCCCGGGTCTGGGATACGCCGCTACCCCCCCCCCCGGGTCTGGGATACGCCGCTACCCCCCCCCCCCGGGTCTGGGATACGCCGCTACCCCCCCCCCCCGGGTCTGGGATACGCCGCTACCCCCCCCCGGGTCTGGGATACGCCGCTACCCCCCCCCGGGTCTGGGATACGCCGCTCCCTCCCTCCCCGGGTCTGGGATACGCCGCTCCCCCCCCCCGGGTCTGGGATACGCCGCTCCCCCTCCCCTCTGCCCCCCCGGGTCTGGGATACGCCGCTCCCCCTCCCCTCTGCCCCCCCCCCCGGGTCTGGGATACGCCGCTCCCCCTCCCCTCTGCCCCCCCCCCC
The DNA here is from genome assembly GCF_048569485.1 of Anomaloglossus baeobatrachus. Classification (NCBI taxonomy): domain Eukaryota; kingdom Metazoa; phylum Chordata; class Amphibia; order Anura; family Aromobatidae; genus Anomaloglossus; species Anomaloglossus baeobatrachus. The sequence continues at coordinate 213,909,533 of NC_134362.1, forward strand.
CGGGTCTGGGATACGCCGCTCCCTCCCTCCCCGGGTCTGGGATACGCCGCTCCCTCCCTCCCCGGGGTCTGGGATACGCCGCTCCCTCCCTCCCCGGGTCTGGGATACGCCGCTCCCCCCCCCCCGGGTCTGGGATACGCCGCTCCCCCTCCCCTCTGCCCCCCCCCCCCGGGTCTGGGATACGCCGCTCCCCCCCTCCCCTCTGCCCCCCCCCCCGGGTCTGGGATACGCCGCTCCCCCTCCCCTCTGCCCCCCCCCCGGGTCTGGGATACGCCGCTCCCCCCCGGGTCTGGGATACGCCGCTCCCCCCCCCCGGGGATACGCCGCTCCCCCCCCCCTCTTCCCCCCCCGGGTCTGGGATACGCCGCTCCCCCCCCCCCCGGGTCTGGGATACGCCGCTCCCCCCCCCCCGGTCCTGGGATACGCCGCTCCCCCCCCCTTGGGTCTGGGATACGCCGCTCCCCCCCCCCGGTCTGGGATACGCCGCTCCCCCCCCCCCTCTTCCCCCCCGGGTCTGGGATACGCCGCTACCCCCCCCCCCGGGTCTGGGATACGCCGCTCCCCCCCCCGGGTCTGGGATACGCCGCTCCCCCCCCCCCCGGGTCTGGGATACGCCGCTCCCCCCCCCCCGGGTCTGGGATACGCCGCTCCCCCCCCGGGTCTGGGATACGCCGCTCCCCCCCCCGGGTCTGGGATACGCCGCTCCCCCCCCCCCCCCCGGGTCTGGGATACGCCGCTCCCCCCCCCCCGGTCTGGGATACGCCGCTCCCCCCCCCGGGTCTGGGATACGCCGCTCCCCCCCCACCCGGGTCTGGGATACGCCCGCTTTCCCCCCCCCCCGGGTCTGGGATACGCCGCTTCCCCCCCCGGGTCTGGGATACGCCGCTCCCCCCCCCCCGGGTCTGGTATACGCCGCTCCCTCCCTCCCCCCCGGGTCTGGGATACGCCGCTCCCCCCCCCGGGTCTGGGATACGCCGCTCCCCCTCCCCCCCGGGTCTGGGATACGCCGCTCCATCCCCCCCCCGGGTCTGGGATACGCCGCTCCATCCCCCCCCCGGGTCTGGGATACGCCGCTCCCTCCCCCCCCCCCGGGTCTGGGATACGCCGCTCCCTCTCCCCCCCCCCGGGTCTGGGATACGCCGCTCCCTCCCCCCCCCCCTGGGTCTGGGATACGCCGCTCCTTCCCCCCCCCCCCGGGTCTGGGATACGCCGCTCCCCCCCCCCCCGGGTCTGGGATACTCCGCTCCCTCTCCCCCCCTCCCCCCCCGGGTCTGGGATACGCCGCTCCCTCTCCCCCCCCCTCCCCCCCGGGTCTGGGATACGCCGCTCCCTCTCCCCCCCTCCCCCCCGGGTCTGGGATACGCCGCTCCCTCTCCCCCCCCTCCCCCCGGGTCTGGGATACGCCGCTCCCTCCTCCCCCCCCCTCCCCCCCGGGTCTGGGATACGCCGCTCCCTCTCTCTCCCCCCCCTCCCCCCCCGGGTCTGGGATACGCCGCTCCCTCTCCCCCCCGGGTCTGGGATACGCCGCTCCCTCTCCCCCCCCTCCCCCCCGGGTCTGGGATACGCCGCTCCCTCCCTCCCCGGGTCTGGGATACGCCGCTCCCTCCCTCCCCGGGTCTGGGATACGCTGCTCCCTCCCTCCCCGGGTCTGGGATACGCCGCTCCCTCCCTCCCCGGGTCTGGGATACGCCGCTCCCTCCCTCCCCGGGTCTGGGATACGCCGCTCCCTCCCTCCCCGGGTCTGGGATACGCCGCTCCCTCCCTCCCCGGGTCTGGGATACGCCGCTCCCTCCCTCCCCGGGTCTGGGATACGCCGCTCCCTCCCTCCCCGGGTCTGGGATACGCCGCTCCCCTCCCTCCCCGGGTCTGGGATACGCCGCTCCCTCCCTCCCCGGGTCTGGGATACGCCGCTCCCTCCCTCCCCGGGTCTGGGATACGCCGCTCCCTCCCTCCCCGGGTCTGGGATACGCCGCTCCCTCCCTCCCCGGGTCTGGGATACGCCGCTCCCTCCCTCCCCGGGTCTGGGATACGCCGCTCCCTCCCTTCCCGGGTCTGGGATACGCCGCTCCCTCCCTCCCCGGGTCTGGGATACGCCGCTCCCCTCCCTCCCCCGGGTCTGGGATACGCCGCTCCCCCCCCCGGGTCTGGGATACGCCGCTCCCCCCTCCCCTCTGCCCCCCCGGGTCTGGGATACGCCGCTCCCCCTCCCCTCTGCCCCCCCCCCCGGGTCTGGGATACGCCGCTCCCCCTCCCCTCTGCCCCCCCCCCCCCGGGTCTGGGATAACGCCGCTCCCTCCCTCCCCGGGTCTGGGATACGCCGCTCCCTCCCTCCCCGGGGTCTGGGATACGCCGCTCCCTCCCCTCCCCGGGTCTGGGATACGCCGCTCCCCCCCCCCGGGTCTGGGATACGCCGCTCCCCCCTCCCCTCTGCCCCCCCCCCCGGGTCTGGGATACGCCGCTCCCCCCCTCCCCTCTGCCCCCCCCCCCGGGTCTGGGATACGCCGCTCCCCCTCCCCTCTGCCCCCCCCCCGGGTCTGGGATACGCCGCTCCCCCCCGGGTCTGGGATACGCCGCTCCCCCCCCTGGGATACGCCGCTCCCCCCCCCTCTTCCCCCCCGGGTCTGGGATACGCCGCTCCCCCCCCCCCCCGGGTCTGGGATACGCCGCTCCCCCCCCCCCCGGTCTGGGATACGCCGCTCCCCCCCCTTGGGTCTGGGATACGCCGCTCCCCCCCCCCCCCGGTCTGGGATACGCCGCTCCCCCCCCCCTCTTCCCCCCCGGGTCTGGGATACGCCGCTACCCCCCCCCCCGGGTCTGGGATACGCCGCTACCCCCCCCCGGGTCTGGGATACGCCGCTACCCCCCCCCACGGGTCTGGGACAACGCCGCTACCCCCCCCCCCCGGTTTGGGATACGCCGCTCCCCCCCCCCCCCCCGGGTCTGGGATACGCCGCTACCCCCCCCGGGTCTGGGGTACGCCGCTACCCCCCCCCCCCGGGTCTGGGATACGCCGCTTACCCCCCCCCCGGGTCTGGGATACGCCGCTACCCCCCCCCCCCGGGTCTGGGATACGCCGCTACCCCCCCCCCCGGGTCTGGGATACGCCGCTACCCCCCCCCCCGGGTCCTGGGATACGCCGCTACCCCCCCCGGGTCTGGGATACGCCGCTCCCCCCCCCGGGTCTGGGATACGCCGCTCCCTCCCCCCCCCGGGTCTGGGATACGCCGCTCCCCCCCCCGGGTCTGGGATACGCCGCCCCCCCCTCGGGTCTGGGATACGCCGCTCCCTCTCCCCCCCCCCCGGGTCTGGGATACGCCGCTCCCCCCCCCCCCCCGGGTCTGGGATATGCCGCCCCCCCCTCGGGTCTGGGATACGCCGCTCCCTCTCCCCCCCCCCCGGGTGTGGGATACGCCGCTCCCTCTCCCCCCCCCCCGGGTGTGGGATACGCCGCTCCCTCTCCCCCCGGGTCTGGGATACGCCGCTCCCTCCCCCCCCCCGGGTCTGGGATACGCCGCTTCCTCTCCCCTCCCCCCCCCCCGGGTCTGGGATACGCCGCTCCCTCCCCCCCCCCCCTCGGGTCTGGGATACGCCGCTCCCTCCCCCCCCGGGTCTGGGATACGCCGCTCCCTCCCTCCCCGGGTCTGGGATACGCCGCTCCCCTCCCCCCCCCGGGTCTGGGATACGCCGCTCCCTCTCCCCTCCCCCCCCGGGTCTGGGATACGCCGCTCCCTCCCCCCCCCCCCCGGGTCTGGGATACGCCGCTCCCTTCCCCCCCCCCCGGGTCTGGGATACGCCGCTCCCTCTCCCCTCCCCCCCCCCCGGGTCTGGGATACGCCGCTCCCTCTCCCCCCCGGGTCTGGGATACGCCGCTCCCTCTCCCCCCCTCCCCCCCGGGTCTGGGATACGCCGCTCCCTCTCCCCCCCGGGTCTGGGATACGCCGCTCCCTCTCCCCCCCGGGTCTGGGATACGCCACTTCCTCTCCCCCCCGGGTCTGGGATACGCCGCTCCCTCTCCCCCCCGGGTCTGGGATACGCCGCTCCCTCTCCCCTCCCCCCCCCCGGGGTCTGGGATACGCCGCTCCCTCCCCCCGGGTCTGGGATACGGCCGCTCCCTCCCCCCCCCCCGGGTCTGGGATACGCCGCTCCCTCCCCCCCCCCCCCCCCCGGGTCTGGGATACGCCGCCACCCCCCCCCGGGTCTGGGATACGCCGCTCCCTCCCTCCCCGGGTCTGGGATACGCCGCCCCCTCCCTCCCCGGGTCTGGGATACGCCGCTCCCTCCCTCCCCGGGTCTGGGATACGCCGCTCCCTCCCCCCCCCCGGGTCTGGATACGCCGCCCCCCCCCCCCCGGGTCTGGGATACGCCGCTCCCCCCCCCCCGGGTCTGGGATACGCCGCCCCCCCCTCGGGTCTGGGATACGCCGCTCCCTCTCCCCCCCCCCCCGGGTGTGGGATACGCCGCTCCCTCTCCCCCCCCCCCCCGGGTGTGGGATACGCCGCTCCCTCTCCCCCCGGGTCTGGGATACGCCGCTCCTTCCCCCCCCCCGGGTCTGGGATACGCCGCTCCCTCTCCCCTCCCCCCCCCCCCGGGTCTGGGATACGCCGCTCCCTCTCCCCTCCCCCCCCCGGGTCTGGGATACGCCGCTCCCTCTCCCCCCCCCCCCGGGTCTGGGATACGCCACGCCGCTCCCCCCCCCGGGTCTGGGATAACGCCGCTCCCTCCCCCCACCCCTCGGGTCTGGGATACGCCGCTCCCTCCCCCCCCCGGGTCTGGGATACGCCGCTCCCTCCCTCCCCCGGGTCTGGGATACGCCGCTCCCTCCCCCCCCCCGGGTCTGGGATAACGCCGCTCCCTCTCCCCTCCCCCCCGGGTCTGGGATACGCCGCTCCCTCCCCCCCCCCCCCCCCGGGTCTGGGATACGCCGCTCCCTTCCCCTCCCCCCCCCCCGGGTCTGGGATACGCCGCTCCCTCCCCCCCCCCCCCGGGTCTGGGATACGCCGCTCCCTCTCCCCCCCGGGTCTGGGATACGCCGCTCCTCTCCCCCCCTCCCCCCCGGGTCTGGGATACGCCGCTCCCTCTCCCCCCCCGGGTCTGGGATACGCCGCTCCCTCTCCCCCCCCGGGTCTGGGATAACGCCGCTCCCTCTCCCCCCCCGGGTCTGGGATACGCCGCTCCCTCTCCCCTCCCCCCCCCGGGTCTGGGATACGCCGCTCCCTCCCCCCGGGTCTGGGATACGCCGCTCCCTCCCCCCCCCGGGTCTGGGATACGCCGCTCCCTCCCCCCCCCCCCCCCCGGGTCTGGGATACGCCGCTCCCTCCCCGGGTCTGGGATACGCCGCTCCCCTCCCCCCCCCCGGGTCTGGGATACGCCGCTCCCTCTCCCCTCCCCCCCCCCCGGGTCTGGGATAACGCCGCTCCCTCTCCCCCTCCCCCCCCGGGTCTGGGATACGCCGCTCCCTCTCCCCCCCCCCCCCGGGTCTGGGATACGCCACGCCGCTCCCCCCCCCCGGGTCTGGGATACGCCGCTCCCCTCCCCCCCCCCCCTCGGGTCTGGGATACGCCGCTCCCTCCCCCCCCCGGGTCTGGGATACGCCGCTCCCCTCCCTCCCCGGGTCTGGGATACGCCGCTCCCTCCCCCCCCCCGGGTCTGGGATACGCCGCTCCCCTCTCCCCTCCCCCCCCCCGGGTCTGGGATACGCCGCTCCCTCCCCCCCCCCCCCCCCGGGTCTGGGATACGCCGCTCCCTTCCCCTCCCCCCCCCCGGGTCTGGGATACGCCGCTCCCTACCTCCCCCCCCCCCCGGGTCTGGGATACGCCGCTCCCTCTCCCCCCCCGGGTCTGGGATACGCCGCTCCCTCTCCCCCCCTCCCCCCCGGGTCTGGGATACGCCGCTCCCTCTCCCCCCCGGGTCTGGGATACGCCGCTCCCTCTCCCCCCCCGGGTCTGGGATACGCCGCTCCCTCTCCCCCCCCGGGTCTGGGATACGCCGCTCCCTCTCCCCTCCCCCCCCCCGGGTCTGGGATACGCCGCTCCCTCCCCCCGGGTCTGGGATACGCCGCTCCCTCCCCCCCCCCGGGTCTGGGATACGCCGCTCCCTCCCCCCCCCCCCCCCCGGGTCTGGGATACGCCGCTCCCTCCCCGGGTCTGGGATACGCCGCTCCCTCCCCCCCCCCGGGTCTGGATACGCCGCTCCCTCTCCCCTCCCCCCCCCGGGTCTGGGATACGCCGCTCCCTCCTCCCCCCCCCCCCGGGTCTGGGATACGCCACGCCGCTTCCCCCCCCCCCGGGTCTGGGATACGCCGCTCCCTCCCTCCCCCCCGGGTCTGGGATACGCCGCTCCCTCCCCCCCCCGGGTCTAGGATACGCCGCTCCCTCTCCCCTCCCCCCCCCCGGGTCTGGGATACGCCGCTCCCTCTCCCCCCCCCCCCCCCCGGGTCTGGGATACGCCGCTCCCTCTCCCCTCCCCCCCCGGGTCTGGGATACGCCGCTAACTCCCCCCCCCCGGGTCTGGGATACGCCGCCACCCCCCCCCGGGTCTGGGATAACGCCGCTCCCTCCCTCCCCGGGTCTGGGGGATACGCCGCTCCCTCCCTCCCCGGGTCTGGGATACGCCGCTCCCTCCCTCCCCGGGTCTGGGATACGCCGCTCCCTCCCCCCCCGGGTCTGGGATACGCCCCCCCCCCCCCGGGTCTGGGATACGCCGCTCCCCCCCCCCGGGTCTGGGATACGCCGCCCCCCCTCGGGTCTGGGATACGCCGCTCCCTCTCCCCCCCCCCCCCCGGGTGTGGGATACGCCGCTCCCTCTCCCCCCCCCACCGGGTGTGGGATACGCCGCTCCCTCTCCCCCGGGTCTGGGATACGCCGCTCCCTCCCCCCCGGGTCTGGGATACGCCGCTCCCTCTCCCCTCTCCCCCCGGGTCTGGGATACGCCGCTCCCTCCCCCCCGGGTCTGGGATACGCCGCTCCTCTCCCTCCCCCCGGGTCTGGGATACGCCGCTCCCTCCCCCCCGGGTCTGGGATACGCCGCTTCCTCTCCCCCCCCGGGTCTGGGATACGCCGCTCCCTCTCCCCCCCGGGTCTGGGATACGCCGCTCCCTCTCCCTCCCCCCCGGGTCTGGGATACGCCGCTCCCTCCCCCCCGGGTCTGGGATACGCCGCTCCCTCCCTCCCCGGGTCTGGGATACGCCGCTCCCTCCCCTCCCCCCGGGTCTGGGATACGCCGCTCCCCTCCCTCCCCCCGGGTCTGGGATACGCCGCTCCCTCCCCCCCCGGGTCTGGGATACGCCGCTCCCTCCCCCCCCCCGGGTCTGGGATACGCCGCTCCCTCTCCCCCCCCGGGTCTGGGATACGCCGCTCCCTCTCCCCCCCGGGTCTGGGATACGCCGCTCCCTCCCCCCCCCCCGGGTCTGGGATACGCCGCTCCCTCCCCCCCCCCGGGTCTGGGATACGCCGCTCCCTCTCCCCCCCGGTCTGGGATACGCCGCTCCCTCCCTCCCCCCCGGGTCTGGGATACGCCGCTCCCTCTCCCCCCCCGGGTCTGGGATACGCCGCTCCCTCTCCCCCCCGGGTCTGGGATACGCCGCTCCCTCTCCCCCCCCCGGGTCTGGGATACGCCGCTCCCTCTCCCCTCCCCCCCCCCCGGGTCTGGGATACGCCGCTCCCTCCCCCCCGGGTCTGGGATACGCCGCTCCCCTCCCCCCCCCCCGGGTCTGGGATACGCCGCTCCCTCCC